>NW_027279117.1:0-128809 GCF_046629955.1 Centroberyx affinis
GTCACATGACCGGCTCTGCCCCCATTAAAGTCACATGGTCCAAAGACCATAAAGATATCCGCTCTGGGGGAAATTATAAAATGAGCTGTGTGGAAAATATGCCCCAGCTGACCATTCTGAAGGCAGATAAAGCCGACACAGGAAGATACTTCTGCCATGCCTCTAATGACATGGGCAAGGACTCTTGCTCCTCAGATATCACTGTCAAAGGTATTTGACCTGCTCTTCTTGTCCTCACTTTTCTGGCCCTGTCTTCTAAAGCTGCTCATGATGTTGCTTTGCACCAGCCTCCTTGTGGGCGTTCTTTGTGTGATGACTTCAATTTCCTCTCTTTAAAGCAATATCCCACTTAGTTTTAACATGGAGGTTATTCTGCCGTTGACCTCCATGAAAACCAGAATATAATCTACTGACCAAGATCAGATGCAGCTGGACCAGTTTGTAGCATTCAGATTTTTTCTTCCCATTCATTTGAATGGAAACTGACATTGAACACGTTGGTGAACAGACTGAACAAGAGATCCTGCTTTAAGACAACAAAGCATCCTGGGTCCGTCCTCTTTTTGCATTTCTATTCTTGGTTTACACTAAAATTAATATCTAAAAATAAAAGTAGTTAGTGGTATTCCTCCGCTGGTGAGAAGAGAAATAGTCCATCTATCAATAAAAATGCTGTTTGGTGAAATTCTGTTCTGAAGCGTCGGACCAACAGTCAGCTGGAAATCACAGCAGCAGGATCTGTTGTTGAATCTGTTCACCAACGTGTTCAATGTCAGTTTCCATTCAAATGAATGGGAAGAAAAAATCTGAACGTTACAAACTCATCCAGCTGCATCTGATCTTGGTGAGGAGATTATATTCTGCTTTTCATGGCGGTCAAGAGCAGAATAATCTCCATGTTAACACTAAGTGGAATATCGCTTTAACATAATTTCCATACTTTCCATTTTCAGAGCGTAAAAACCCTCCAGTCTTTACCAAAAAGCCCTCAGAGCACATCGAGGACACGGAGGGCAAACTGGTGAAGATCGAGGGTCGAGTGAGCGGCTCCCAGCCCATGGCGGTCAGCTGGTTTAAGGACAGCACAGAGATCTACAGCTCTGATAAATATGACATCAGCTTTAAGAGCAACGTGGCCGTGCTGTGCATCAAGAGCAGCCAGCTGGCAGACAGCGGCAGATACTCCTGCCAGGCCGCCAACGAGGCCGGGAGCGCCTCCTGCGACGTCTCAGTGGGCATCTGTGGTACGTTTCATTTACCTTTTGTTCTTTATTGAATTTTCGGTAACACTTTACAATAAGGGTCACTAAGTTAAGGGTTAGTTAATGCTTAATAAGCATTAACTAACCCTTAATTAACAGTTAACTAATGTGTAATTTACTAATGGTGTTCATGTTAACTAAGGTATTCATTTATACATTATTTAATAGTTTATAAAGATGACTATTAAATAATGTATAAATTAATACCTTAGTTAACATGAACACCAATAGTAAATGATTACCAGACACATTAGTTAACTGTTAATTAAGGGTTAGTTAATGCTTATTAAGCATTAACTAACCCTTAACTTAGTGACCCTTATTGTAAAGTGTTACCGAATTTTCACATATATCATATACATATGGACAAAAATAAAATTATAAAATAGACCTATAGTTCTTATTTAGCAGATAGAGACAAAATAAATGGATAAATAAATAAGAGTAAATAAAAGTCCTCCTGATGAATACCTACAACACATAGTTTGCTTGGAGAGGCACTTCTCTTCCAACCATCCTGGATATGTTCTGAACAACTTAATTTATTAATTTAACGGTTTAACATACTGTATATTACAGCACAAATTTATTTGTACCAATGACTCATAATGGACTGTATATATGTTGTTTCACCTCTCATCAAATGAAATGTTTTTGCTGAAGTGCCACAATAAAATGCACCACAGGTTAATGGGAATGTGTTCTAAAGACAACACAGCACGCACCTTTCACTTTTTAGCTTAACAAATTAAATTCACCAAATACTCTCAATACTTACACCAATAAATGCCAACTGGCTACCTCTGAGTATAAAGTATTTAACTGAAACTGTTCTTTCTTTGCTGCAGAAGCCAAGAAGCCTCCGGTGTTTGACGTCCCTCTCAAACCGGTGAATGTGGACGAGGGGGAGAGGCTGAGCCTGAAGTGCCATGTGCGAGGCTCTCCTCCTCTGAAGGTCCAGTGGATGAAGGACAGGAAGGACCTGACCTCCAGCGGAAACACCAGGATCACCTTCTCTGACGGGACGGCCTGCCTGGAGATCAGCCAGGCGTCCAGGCAGGATGCAGGGGATTTCCTCTGCAAGGCCTCCAACGATGCCGGCACTGAATTCTGCAAAGCCAAAGTCACTGTGAAGGGTCAGTAGAAACACCAGGGAATGACTGGCTGTGACCAAGTCAGGTTTGCTCGAGTCCCAAGTCAGTCTCAAGGCACAAGTCTCAAGTCAAGTCAGAAAAAATCAAGAGTCCAGTATCAATTTAATATCTTAAAGAAAACTAAATATCTAGGACTTTTCAATGCAATATGGTTTTAATAGGATAAAAACTTGGTAAGAGCATCATGAGTTTGATTTCTATAATCAGTGTCAACTTCAATAAATCCAGTCATTCCATACAAATTCAGAAAACAGAATTTAAATTCAGTCGTCTGCTGGAACAAATCTCATCACTTTCAATCTAAGTCATTTACACAAACACAAGGTCTCAAGTCAAGACTTTAGAAACCTTTTCAAGTCATCAAAGTACAAGTCAAGTCAAGTTTCATGTCTCCTCTTCATGCATCAAGTCAAGTCTCAAGCAGTTACAGTTGTGACTCGAGTCTGACTTGAGTCCCCACCTGATATTAATAGTGCATCATGTTGTGTTGCAGAGCGATCAGGAGCTGCTCCGGCTCCCACTGAAGCTCCTGCAGCCGCTCCGGCTAAGAAACTGGACAACCTGTTCTTCATCGAGGAGCCCAGGACCGCCCACGCCACTGAGAGTGAGTAGAGACAGGTCACAAGACTCTGGGGACTTTTTTTCATGGGACAGTCGGAGCCACCCGGGATGCATGGTTTGTTTCTGTGGCTCAGGAACCGGCACAAACAACAAGATGGTTCAAATGTCAAAGAATATCCCACTACTATAATTGGAGAGTGGTTTGTGTGTTTGTGTGTTTGTGTGTCCCGAGAGGAGAGGAGGAGAGGAGAGGAGACAAGGAGACAAAGAGAGGAGAGGAGAGGAGAGGAGAGGAGGAGAGGAGACAAGGAGAGGGGAGGAGAGGAGAGGAGACAAGGAGACAAGGAGACAAAGAGAGGAGAGGAGAGGAGAGGAGAGGAGACAAGGAGAGGGGAGGAGAGGAGAGGAGACAAGGAGACAAAGAGAGGAGAAGAGAGGAGAGGAGAGGAGGAGAGGAGACAAAGAGAGGAGAGGAGAGGAGAGGAGAGAAGACAAGGAGAGGAGAGGAGAGGACAGAAGACAAGGAGAGGAGATGAGGAGATGAGGAGGAGAGGAGAGGAGGAGAGAAGAGAGCAGAGGAAACAAGAAGAGGAGAGGAGGAGATGAGGAGACGAGAGGAGAGGAGGAGATGACAGTAGAGGAGAGGAGAGGAGAGGAGGAGAGGAGGAGGTTATAAATTCTAGTATCTTAGAATGGGTCCAAGGTCCAACAGATATGAATTTAGAAAGAAATGAGCAGCAAGTGTACGGATTAATACGTCTTTGTTTATTCTTAAAACACGGCAGCAGCAACAGACGAACGTGTTTCAACCCTCGGACATCATCAAAGAATAAACATATTAGTCCATACAGTAAACTGTCTGCAACATGTTTCAGTTTTTATAAAATTCACCACCTATGGGAGTTAAAGTACAGTTCTCTGACTCCAATTTAATGTAGCTGTAGTGGCGACTGCATTTTGTTCTACTCTAGAAACTGTTTAAAACCCACATGTTGTTTCTGCAGAGGGAACCGCCACCTTCATCGCCAAAGTCGGAGGTGATCCCATCCCCAGTGTAAAATGGATGAAGGGCAAATGGAGGCAGATCACACACGGCGGTCGTATCTCCATCGAACAGAAGGGCCAGGAGGCCAAACTGGAGATCAGAGAAGTGACCAAATCTGACTCCGGCCAGTACAGATGTGTCGCCGCCAACAAACACGGAGAGATTGAATGTAGCACTGACATGCATGTTGAGGAAAGAAAAGAGTCTTCGGCGTTGGAGGGAGACCTCAGAGCCAAACTGAAGAAGTGAGTTCATGAGCTTCTTGAGTGAGAACGGTTTTAGAATTGTTGACTGATATTTTCACTTAGCCGCCTGCTTTTCAGACTGAACGGTGTGTCCTCTGTTCGTTCTTGGTGCAAAAGCCTTTGAATTTAGGGGCATCTAGGTGTAATATCCAAGGAGTCACTCCTATGTTTCCAGGGTCCTATGTTCCCCAGATTTATATGGCACATAATGGGAACATGACAAAGGGTCCTATGTTCCCAGGGTCCTATGTTCCCCAGTTCTACATATGTGCTCTCCCGGGGTCCTGTGTTCCCAAGGTCCTATGTTTCCAGGGTCCTATGTTCCCAAGGTCCTATGTTCCCAGGGTCCTATGTTCCCCCAGCTCTATATAGCACATAATGGGAACCTGAAAAAGATGTTCCCCACAAAACCCACAAAATCTACATTTACGTTTTTTTATTTTGTGGTCCAAAGGCCACATTTACCTTGCTGTTGAAAATCTCATCAAACCAAATCATCAAATCATCAAAAATAGGGTAAAATCTGACCCACAGAGAACATTGGTTTTTAATAGTATGGCATGCAGCAATAAAACATTCTGGGTAGTTTTGTGGATCAAACCCAACCCAAACAAAAGTTTGAGTAAAATTTTATCCACAGAACCACCCAGACTCTTTAATATTATCTGCCGGGTCAGATTTGACCGGGAACACCGCAGATGTAACAATTTTTTTTAGAGCCCTTCAAAATCAAATAAAATGATAACCATTGGTTTTGTTGTGTTTATATAGCTGTTTTGAAGCCTTGTTCCAATAAAAAAACTGGATAATATTTATGAAATATTTTAACTTGAAACGGGTCAAATTTGACCTGAACACAATAGCAGGGTTAATGTGTGTTAACAGAATATTGAACTGGGGAACACAGGACCCTGGTAACACAGGACCCTGGGATCATAGGACCCTTGGAACATAGGACCCTGGTAACATAGGACCCTGGGAACATAGGACCCTGGGAACATAGGACCTTGGGAACATAGGACCCTGGGAACATAGGACCTTGGGAACATAGGACCCTGGGAACATAGATATACTCCCACATCCAATGTTCATCTGCTTCTTTATATTTTGCACAAAGACCATTTTAAGAAGCATGTCTCCTGTGGCTTTATTCTTTAGGACCCCATCCAAGCAGAAGAGTCCCCAGGAAGAGAAGGACATTGATATAGTTGAGTTGTTGAGGAACGTGGACCCCAAAGAATACGAGAAGTACGCCCGAATGTACGGCATCACCGACTACCGTGGCCTGCTGCAGGCCATTGAGCAGCTCAAGAAGGAGAAGGCTGAAGAAAGTGGAAGACCGGTAAACCTCAGTGGAAGTGGCTTGTCTGTGGTGTGAGTCGGTGTTCTGTGGGTGTCGTGTTGAACATTGTGGAGCTGTTTTTGTTGTTGTTGTTGTGTTGCAGGAAGTGGAGCGTGGAGACAGAGAGTCGGACGAGGACATGGCCAGACTGGTGGCCGACCTGCAGAAGAGAATGGAGCGCACCGAGGTTCGTACCTGCAGCCTGTCTACTGTCTACTGTAACCATGCCAAGTCTGTTACTTGTGCCGTGTTTGCTATGTATCAGCTGAATGATTTCATTGATATGAACATTTACATTTTAGTTGTTTATCTGACTTATCCAGAATGACTTTCAGTGCAACAGTAGAATAAGGTTCACTGCCTACTTTGAACATTAAAATCAGTCATTGGAAAAGCAACCTCTGAACTCATCGTCTATCGGTCTGACGATGATTAGAGTCTGGGGGCGACGGCCAATATTTCGGGGTTTCCGGTGTAGCCAGCGGACATCCGGGCCAAGACTTCCTCTTCCGTGCGCTGGTCATTGTTTACAGTCCGACTAGCAACTTGAGACACGAGAATGGAGTTGGAGTTGAGAGACGACGTCTACGACCGATCCTTTTTGTAGGTGTTTTAGGTCCGGACGACATTTCGGCTAATCTCTATAAACAGATATCTGCATATGAGACGTCGTCTCTCAACTCCGACTCCATTCTCGCGTCTCAAGTTGCTAATCGGACTGTAAACGATGACCGGTGCACGGAAGAGGAAGTCTTGGCCCGGATGTCCGCTGGCTACACCGGAGACCCCCAAATATTGGCCGTCGCCCCCAGAGTCTAATCGTCGTCAGACCGATAGACGATGGGTTCCGAGATTGTTGGAAAAGTCATTTAGTACCACAGCTGAAGTATCCGTGGATAGTACAAGAAAGGCTTCAAGTGTTGTTGAACTTTGGTAGTATTTTCGGTTGTGTATCTTCCTCCATGATAAAACCTCTGTCATCTCTGTCATCATCACTTTAGTTGTCAGTTAAGGTTCATGCTGAGAATCCCCTCTGCTTGCTCCTGTAGCCTGTAACTGTGGTGAAAGACATCTCCGACCAGGCCACCTTCACCAACAAGGAGGCTGTGTTTGAGTGTGAGATCAAGATCAATTACCCAGAAATCACCCTGTCCTGGTACAAGGGCACCCAGAAACTGGACAACAGCGCTAAGTATGACATCAGCATCACCGGTGACCGCCACCTGCTGAAGATCAAGGACTGCCAGTCCAGAGACCAGGGCAACTACCGAGTGGTGTGTGGGCCGCACATCTCCAGCGCCAAGCTCACCGTCATGGGTCAGTATCAACACAGCTGCCGCACCTGCAGGCTCCACCGGTGCTGCACATTACCAGACTCTGGAAAACAAAAATCAGCCTTTCAGGAACTGATGAAAACTTGCTGATCTTGACATAAATGCCCATTTGTTACATTGTGAGTTTTGTTAAATACATTGGCTTAGTCCAATGGTCATAGATGGACAATATTAGCTTTTAGTTACAGTAATACATCCAAACTTGATAGGTTTTTGCCAGAGGCACTCAGGTCACATGACCTGGACTCGAGTCACATGACTTGGACTTGAGTCACAATTTTGATAGCTTGAGACTTGATGCATGAAGAGAAGACTTGAGACTCGACTTGACTTGGGTTCTGGTGACTTGGGACTTGACTCTGACTTGTACTTTGATGACTTGAAAAGGTTTCTAAAGTCTTGACTTGAGATCTTGTGTTTGTGTAAATGACTTGTGAATGATTTGTGACTTGACTTGGTAATCTACATTTAGACTTGGGACTTGACTTGACACTTGTGCCTCAAGACTTGAGACTGACTTGGGACTCGAGCAAAGTTGACTTGGTCACACCTGTGATTTTTGCTGCACACGGGCAGAATGTTGTAATATTTGACATGGATACGATGAGGTTATATTTAACATGATTGGGTTTGTCATGGATTCCTTATTGAACAGAGAATGCTATTGATACCAAATGTCATCTGTATCTTTTGGTTTCCTATGTCTGCATTATATTCTGCTGCTGCTGGAAGCTCTTGGTATCTACTGTAGCTGCTGTTCACATAGTGTTCAGTCCTAGAGACACCTATTGACCGATGCCCTCTGTTGTTCTTCATGTGTTTCAGAAGCGGAGGTTGAGAAGCACCTGCAGGATACATCGGGTAAGGAAGGCCAGTCGTGCGCTTTGTCTTGTCAGTTGTCCATCCCTAACGTACAGACACAGTGGTTTAAAAACGGCAAGCGGTTAGAGATGAAGGGCAGGTACACGTCTGAGGTGAAACACAAGGTTCAGAAGCTCCTGATTAGAGACCTGAAGCCTGAAGACCAGGGGAGATACAGCTGCAGATATGAGAACCTGGAGTCCTCCGCTGACCTCTGGGTGGAAGGTTTGTACCCTGGAACGCATCCTAGAACCTTCTAGAAGTGGTCGATGTTCTGCCCTTTTACTAACCTCTTTCGACTACCATCAAACTGTGAGACTAATGTTGAAGATTTTGATTTTGTCCTCTTTTTTTCACCCGCTCTTTCTTCCTGGATTTGTCTTCCTCTGTCTTAACCCTCTTTACGCCTCTCCTCTCCTGGGTGATCTTGCAAACTTTCCGCAATCATCCCATCATTCTTTGTCTTCTTACATCCGTCTCCGACTCAAATCCATCAACCCAAAACCAGCCATCATAACCGTCATGAACTCACTGTGAACACGTTCCTCTCTAACCTTGCCACTCATTGGATGTTTTGTAAATGAAAACTACATTCAAATAATTTCATACATTCCAGTTGCAATGACAACACATTTACCATTCACGTGTTTATCTGTTTTAGCTGAACAAATTCATTTCACCAAACGCATCCACAACATCGAAGTCAACGAGCGCCAGTCGGCCACCTTTGAATGTGAAGTTTCCTTCGACAATGCGATCGTGTCGTGGTACAAAGACACATGGGAACTGAAAGAGAGCCCTAAGTACAACTTCACAAGCGAGGGCCGAAGACATTTCATGGTGATCAGAAACGTGACCACTGAAGACGAAGGTGTGTAGAGCGCCATCGAACCCCAGTCTCATCCCCAAAACCTTTTTCCTGTGGATTTTCCCATCAGTGTTTTTATGCCTGAGTGTTAAATCGTCTTCATTACTAATCCCATGTAGGCGTGTACTCAGTGATTGTGAGGCTGGAGCCCAGAGGAGAGGCTAAGAGCACAGCTGAGCTTTATTTGTCTGGCAAAGGTACAGTTCCCAGTCAGGCAGCACCTTTCATGTTCAGCGTTTGTCTGTTCGGTGTTTAACACCATGTTCACTCTTCCCCTTTTCACAGAAATTGAATTAGCAATGGTGCCCTTTGGTAAGTATTTCATTTTCTAGCCAACACATTTTGATCAACTCATTTTAGTCACTTTTAAAGAGCAGTTAACATCAATCTACTACTAACGTGGTGCTTCTGTTTTAATAACACTATATGCAGTCTAGAACTTTCTTTAATAATGCCTGTACTTTTATAGCAAAAGTTTCTATCAAATAAAGTTATATTCACTAGTGAATTGTCCCTCACACATAAACCAAATTCCATATTCTGTAGATATCCCAGACTCCTCAGTTCAGAGGCCCGAGGTGCCTTCATCAGTTGCAATTCAAGGTAAGACTGAGACCCGACATTCAGCACTACTGGGTTCAGTTCACTTTGAAATCAATCAATCAATCAATCAATCAATCAATCAATCCAATCAGACATTTTAATTGAATTGCTTCTTATATTTATATTTTGGAGGTGTTCAAATTGAAATTACCCAAGTTCTGGGATCCATAAAGCTTCAAAGAGTCAGAGAACTGACTGTGGTTCAGGTCACATGACTGTAAACTGTAACATGACTCCAGATCTGTTACATTGAGTCAAACTCGTAACAATGGTAATAAAACCAACATGTCTTCTGTCTTTTAAAGAATCCTCTGAATACTATCAGTATGAAGAAGAGATGGAACAGAGAGGTATTTGTTTTTATATTTCCTTTATTTACAACCTCCTTCAGGTCCTGCAGCGAAAGTAAACTAATCTAATCTAATCTAATCTAATCTAATCTAATCTAATGTAATCTAATCTATTGTTTTAGGATCTAGATTATAGAAATCCCACAAAAATCTGATACAATCCCTCACCTGAGTGTCAAATTTACCAACATTTAACACCAAAAATATAAAACTTAACCATTTCTGTTCTTAATAATGGAAACAAATACAATTTTGTCTTCACAAGAATCCACCGAATATTCCTATCACTATGAAGAAGAGGTGGAGGTGGAGCAGAGAGGTACAACATGTTGTATTTCTCCTTTTTCACACAAGCTTCATTCTCTCCATTCCCATCAACCCTCAAAGCAGATGTGGGCAAAATAGTTCAGTAACTTTCATGGGGAATGCCTTATTTATATTCCAAATGATGCTGAGGTTCTTCATTTCCCTGGCAAGTTAAATCAAGCACAACTTTCTGAATGTGAATTTGCCCAAATCTGCCTCTAATATCCATCATAACTTCATCCATCATGATATGCGGTTTTAATCAAATCACCATCCATTTAACAGCACAGAGTTCATATTTTGTCCATGTTCTTGTTCCTTTACAATCTGGGAACCCATCGTCTATCGCTCTGACAACGATTAGACTCTGGGGGTGAAGGCCAATATTTGGGGGTTTCCGGTGTAGCCAGCGGACATCCGGGCCAAGACTTCCTCTTCCGTGCGCCGGTCATTGTTTACAGTCCGATTAGCAACTTGAGACGCGAGAGTCGAACGTTTCTCCACACAATACACAAACATTGATACTTTTTGTAGGTGTTTTAGGTCCGGACGACATTTCGGCTAATCTCTATAAACAGATATCTGCATATGAGACGTCGTCTCTCGACTCCGACTCCATTCTCGTGTCTCAAGTTGCTAATCGGACTGTAAACGATGACCGGTGCACGGAAGAGGAAGTCTTGGCCCGGATGTCCGCTGGCTACACCGGAAACCCCAAAATATTGGACGTCGCCCCTAGAGTCTGATCGTCGTCAGACCGATAGACATCGATGGGGTCAGAGATTGGTTCCTTTATGTCTGCGGTTTGAGGCTCGTGTTTTTTTTATCCCATCCTCTTCACTATCCTTCCAGTTTCCTCCCGTCTTCTATCTCTCCATCAGTTGCACACTTACTAACCTTCTGCCATGTTGCCGTTTCACACTCAGCCCTGGTCGTCTCGTCCCTCCTGGTCATAGCGGTCAGCAGGATCAGGACTGTGTTAACATGTGAAACGGCAGCATGAGTCCAGCTCCTCATCTCATGTTGTGTTTTGTCCTTCTTGTGGTTGTCGCGCCTTCAGTCGAGTATCAGAGCTGGACAGAAGAGACGGTAACACAACTGTCCACAACTAAAGGTATCTGCAGCTGTAGCCCATTCTGATAATCCATTGGAAAGCCTTAGTGTAGCTCTAATACTTCCAGCTTCAACTCAGTTTGTTCTGCTAAGATGTTTGTCTGTCTCATATTACTTGTGTGTGTGTGTGTGTGTGTGTGTGTGTGTGTGTGTGTGTGTGTGTGTGTTTGAGCCTCTCTTTGAAATGTACAGTATCTCTGTTGGCTCTCTCTTCATGTGTGTGTCCTGTTTGTGGAGACTTGTGTCTTCTTCATGTCATCTACTTTAATGTGTTTCTGTGTCCAGAGCCAGTCCACAACTCTTCTTCTTCTCCTGTGTATATCTGTGTTGGCCGTAACTTCTTTTGGTTCCTTAATGTTTCCTGATGGTTGCACTGACTGCAGTGATGATTCTGATGTTTTTTCTTATTTTTCCACCAGTTGCCAGAGTTCCAATTGAGGAGACAGTGGAGACCAGGAAAGTAGGAATGAGAGAGGAAATCCCAACCAAAGGTACTGCAGTGCTGCCTGTTGCCCGGCTCACCGCTCTGTCCTGGTCCTCCGTCCTCCACTAGTCTCAGATCGTTTGCTTCTGTCTTAACTCTGTTGCCGTTTGTTGCTCTTGTGCCTTAGTTGTCTTGACATGGCCAATACTTATCGGTCTGTGTTAATATTTATTGTTCTTTTTGGCTATAGATAGACTTGTCATCACAGTTACCAGTAGATACTGTCGGTACTTCTTGTTTGTCATATCTCTTGTGCTTCCTCGCTCTACATGCAAATGCATGACATCTCTCTTAGCTAAAGCAGTGAGCGCTAACACAGCAATGTCTTTTAAGTTCCTGAAGCTCTTATCACTCATCCTTGTCTGTGTTAATATTTATTGTTCTTTTTTTATTTTGGCTTTAGATAGACTTGTCATTACAGCAGCTACTGTAGTTGCTTTTTGTTTGTCTGTCACATCTCTTGTTGTGCTTCTTTGCTCTACATGCAAATGAATGACGCCTCTTAGCTAAAGCGATGCAAGGCTAACACAGTGAGTGTCTTTTAAGTTCCTGAAGCTCAGAAGAAGCCCGAGGAGAAGCCTAGACCGAGTGTGAAGGAGCCATCACCGCCTAAAGGTACCGACATGTCTCTGCTGTTGACATGTACCTGTTTCATAAATCATTCATTTGTTAATTTGTTGGTGTCTAGTGTCATTAAGAGCATTTTTTTACTCCTTTAAAACCTTTCCTGTATATATTTTATACGTTGTCTGCTTGTGTCTCTATCTCCATAACGCGTGTGTTACCATAAGTGTCCCAGTCATTAAACTGGTGCTATGTTCATTAAATCTGGAAAAAGGGCAAATTCACTTAACTTTACTGAACTTTTCAAGTTCTGGAAGCCAAAAAGCCGGTAGAGGAGAAGGTTGCTGCAGTTTCAGTTCCAGAGCGGAGAGAACCTCCTGCTCCCAAAGGTACAGCTGCTGATTTCTGTTAACGTCTTTGTACTGAACTCTGTCACATTCATCTTTCCTTTTTGTTGTTGATGTCATCTGTTTTGTTGACTATTTCAGTATGATGTTGTTTGACTTTTGCACATCTATTCTTCGTCAACTTTTGCTATCCAATTGTTTGTCTTCTTTGTTCTCTGTCTGTCTTCTATGTTCTTCTGTTCTCCGTTGCACCATTTGATGGGCAGCGTAACCAACTCTGACCTCTGTTTCCGTTGAGTTGATGTGATTGTTAACTTTGAATGTGTCTTAAAAGAACCAGAGGAGGTTAAGAAGCCCGGCGCCAAGCCCTCCGCCGCCCCGGCTCCGCCCGCAGAGAAGCCAGCAGAAGTGCCAAAGAAAGGTACCTGATGCTGTTCCTTCTGTTCATGTCTAAACCACTGTCCTCACTAACAGATTATTATGTTCACAACTATGGTGTTTGTCTTCTCACCTCTTGATGTCTGTGTTGTGTGTCTTAATATTATGCCAAATTTAATCTTATTCTGTCTGTTTAGTGAAGTGTATGTAATATGTTTTGCTCATTTCTTTAATACTCTTACTGATCAGTGCGTCTCCCTGTCTGTCTTGTCTACTGTGGGGTTTAGTCTTATTCTTGCTGTTTTGAGCTTCTTGATAACTTTTAATATTACTGAAGCTTCTAGCTGATATTCCTGTCTGTGTTACCTGAAGATGAGCGCAAGCCTCAGGCACCAGCAGAGCCTAAAGTGGCACCTGCAGCTAAGCCTGAACCTGAACCCAAGCCCAAACCTAAAGCGGAACCCGAACCCAAGCCTAAGGCCACCCCGGCCCCGAAAGCAGAACCGGAAGCCAAGCCGGCTCCGAAGGTGGAGCGGGAGCCGGAAGCCAAGCCGGTGCCGGTGAAGAAGCCGGTGACTCCACCATCCAAAGGTATTTCTGGTCTTGTTTGGATTTGCTTTGTCTTTGCCTTTTGAGTTCTGAAGAATCTGAACTAGCAGCTTGTTGTCTGTCTAATTGTGTTGTTGGTCTGTATGTTTCTCTGTCTTGGATGTTTCTTTACTGTGTTTGCATAGCTTCTAACATGGAAGCGAATCTTTTTATTTGTGAGTACCTATATGTGTTTACTTTCTCTGCGCATATCTAAACCGATGTGCATGTTGCTTTAAGTCCCTGAAGAGCCTCCAAGACCAGAGCTGGCAAAGATCAAGCCTGAACCAGCAGTAACCAAGCCAGAACCAGAGGTCCGAAAACCAGAACCAGAGGTCCGAAAACCAGAACCAGAAGTACGAAAACCCCAACCAGAGGTCCGTAAACCAGAACCAGAAGTACAAAAACCCCAACCAGAGGTCCGTAAACCCGAGCCTGCTGTATTGAAACCAGAAGCCAAGCCAGAGCCCCCCACTCCAAAACCTGAACCAGTCGCAGTTTCCAAGCCAGAAAAGGTGGTGAAAAAAGCTGAACCTGAAGTGAAAACACAAGAGCCTGCGGTGCCAAAACCAGAACCTACGAAAGCAAAGCCAGAACCAGCACCAGTTCCTGCTCCAAAGGAAGCTCCAAAGAAAGGTATACAACATCTCTGGCCAGAGAAGCAGCTCTGGGTTTTTTCTTAATCTTCTTAACTCTACCTTCTACCTTCTACTCATCCAGAGTGATTCATCTGACTGCTTGTGTGACTAAGCTGTTGATGCTTATTGTGTTTTGTTTGCTTGTGTTGTTTGCGCTAGCAAACTCCTTAACTCTTTAACCTTTGGACCGCTGGTGACTTTTAATTTATCCCCAACTTTTATAACTAATGACAGTGTCTGTATGATGCGGTATACTGTTTGTCTTAATCTGCCTTATTTTTGAATGTCAGCATAGATTGATTCAGTTAGAATCAAGAAAGAAGAATATTTAGAATGTATTTCATAATCGCATAATTGCATAATTGCAATACTCTTTCTGTGCGATGAAGCTACAGTGCTAGCCTCACTTGTATTACCTTGTTCTTTTGTCTGTCTTGCGTGTGTCTTTTCTAACATGGACCCATCTGAATTCATAGAAGATTTATAATGGTATATTTTGTCTTTGTCATAGTTGTGTAAATTCAAATATCTGACAAATGGCGTGTTCTTTTAAAGTGCCAGAAGCACCAACAAAGAAGGAGGTGGTCACACCTCAGCCACCAGCTGCAGTACAAGTGGACAGAGAGGAAGTAACACCTCAAAAGAAACCTGTGGCAGCTCAAGGTACCAGAACTCAGCAGGCTGTCAGTGACCCTTAAGCTCAGTGGTCTTGGTAATAAAAACCAAAACCCACTAAAACCTAAAATCTTAAACTGACATCTCTTTGGCTTCTGCGATGTGTGTCAATTTTCTTGTCTAACGTCTAACCTCTGGCATACAGAGTTATTATGTTGTTAGTGATGGGCGGCACACTGTTGTTGTTTGTCAATTGTTGAGTTGTTTTGTCATAGTTGTCTTTTCCTGTTTTGCACTCGTTAGAGTGTAGATCTGTAACGCTCTTCACCTTAATTTCATATATATGAGACCTCTAATAAACTTGAATGGTCCTCTTTAAAGTTCCTGTGGAGGAAAAAATACCAGAGCCTCCAAAAGCAGCCAAGAAACCAGAGGCTGCTGTGGCTCCTCCCAGAGAAGAGCCTCCTAAGAAAGGTACATCATGTCTCTAATGGATCTTTGCTCAGTAACAAACTCTCTTTCTTAGCTTCTTCTGTCTTGTGTGTTGTCATCAAATTCTGTTTAAAATCTTAAACAAGTGGAATTACTTTACTCAAATCAGTGACATACTTTAATTATACAATTTCCTTGAATAATACAGATTACCATAGGTTAAGAATAACATTACTTTTTCATTAAAAAGAGAATTTGAGTAAAGTATTCACCACTGTGTCCTTATTTGTGCGGCAGCACATTTTACCATTCTTTATAGTCATGTCTTGTGTATGTTTCTGTGTCACACCCTCTTAAAGTGATGAAGCCCAAACCAAAAGTTGTACCTCAAGAGGTGCGTGGGAGAGAACCTGAACAAGTACTTCAGAAGGTCTCTGATGAAGTTCCTGTTCAGTTAGCTGAGCGGGTAGCAGAGGCAGAACCTGAGAGGGTTCCTGATAAAATACCTGAACGAGTTCCTGAGAAGAGGCCTGCAGGAAAAGCTGAGGTGGAAAAGATTCCTGAGAGGGTTCCTGAGAAGAGACCGGCACCTGAGAGGGTAGTGGAGGAAGTTCCTGAGAGGGTTCCTCAAAGAACACCTGAGAAAGTACCTGAGAAGGTTCCAGAGAGGAAACCTGAAAAAGTACCTGAGAAGGTTCCAGAGAGGAAACCTGAAAAAGTACCTGAGAAGGTTCCCAAGAGGAAGCCTGAAAAAGTCTCTGAGAAGGTTCCAGTGAGGAAACCTGAGATAGTACCTGAGAAGGTTCCCGAGAGGAAGCCTGAGATAGTACCTGAGAAGGTTCCCGATAGGAAGCCTGAAAAAGTACCTGAGAAGTTTCCCGAGAGGAAACCTGAGATAGTACCTGAGAAGGTTCCCGAGAGGAAGCCTGAGATAGTACCTGAGAAGGTTCCCGAGAGGAAACCTGAGATAGTACCTGAGAAGGTTCCCGAGAGGAAGCCTGAGATAGTACCTGAGAAGGTTCCCGAGAGGAAACCTGAAAAAGTACCTGAGAAGGTTCCCGAGAGGAAGCCTAAAGTACCTCAAAAGGTCGAGGCAGAGCAGATTCCTGTCAGGAAGCTACCCGAGAAGGTGCCTGTTGAGGTTGAGGAGGTAGAACTTGAGAAGGTACCTCTGAGAAAACCTGGGAGAGCTGAGTATCAACGGGTATCTGAGAAGAAAACAGAGCGGATCCCTGAGAAGGCTGCAGAGGAAGCAGTTCCTGATAAAACACCTGAGAGGCTGCCTCAGAAGATGCCTGAAGCGAAACCTCCAAGGGAGGTAGAGGCTCTTCCTGCAGGTACACCTGAGGCCGACCTCAACTCTTTCTTACACAGTTCTTTGTATCTTCTTCATGTGCTAAGCATTGGCGACAGTCATTTATAGCAGTAATTCATGTGCCATGAAGCAGTATATTTTGCATTTTGCAGCTTCTTGCAACTTGTATACTGTAAGAATACTAATATATGATAGTTATTATATAGGATGGTATATTGAAAGTATTTATAGCAATGGCCCCAATGTTTTAAAATCACATTCACTGACAAAGGAGTAATCTAATACAAGCTGAATTATTGCCACATCTTGAAAAGGTATAGTGTTATCTTACATCCCTCTTAACCACTTGTGTCTGTTGTGTTTTGTGTTATTTTATGTATGCTGGTTATTTTGTATTTTTGTATGTTTTGTATGTTAACTGTCTAAAAACATGCACTGTCTTGGGTTAAAAATTGATTAATTCTTTAAAGAACCGGATGCTAAGAAGATTCACAAGATTCTGCCGTCTACTCCTGATAAAGAGGTTGAGCCAGAGAGAAAAGCCTCTCCACCAGAGAAAGGTACTGACTGGAGTAATCTTAAAAACTTGATAATACACAACAGGTGGATTATCTACTCCAGCGTTATTCTCTTTTCTTTGTGTTGTTTCTCTTAACCCCAGTGCTTGACTTTGTGTTGTGTTTTGTTGTCATCTCTTGGCACCGCCGCATGGTGCCTTCTCTTCACACATCTTTACACTTCAAGTGAAAACCAGTCTTGTCAAGATAGAGCAAAGGAAAGGAGCTCAGAAGATACAAGAATTTTATTATGTGACGGAGAAAGCTTCTCCCACAGAGGAGATCTGGGAACATGAAGAGGTGGTGGAAGAATATGCCGAAGTGTCTTATGAGGATGAAGCACCGCTTATAGGCAAAAGTATTGTATCATTGTCAGAAGTAGACATTTTCACTACAGCAGAAAAGCCTAGCCAAAGAGATGAAAGGTCTGAACTGAGAGGTGAGATATCTGTTACTGATGTTTCAAAGAGGAAAGATACCAGGGTAACTAAACGTAAAATCATCCCAAAAACAAAGGAGACTTTCATTGAGGAAAGTGAATCTAACAAAGTCACTACAGTGCAGGATAAACCTACCAAACATAAAGCTCAATTTGAAGAGGAGTTTTTTGTCAAGAAAATTGATTCACCGTTAGAGGAAATTATAGATGAGAGGAAAGACAGTACATCAGTAAGACATCCGTCAGGCATAAAAGAGGTTCCTAAACAAGAAGCTACTGTAACAGTCAAAAGGAGCAGAGAAGTAACTGTGAAAACAAAAACTGCTCCTAAAGATCTGTCTATCCAGACAGAGACTGATAGTAGATCACAACATATTCACACAGATACAAGGAGGCAAGAAACCGAGCTATCAGAGTTCATTATTCCAGAGAAACTAGAATCATCTGACGAGAGGATAGAGGCACCTGAGGAAAAGTCATATTTAGTTGAGGACATTCCATCAAAGAAACAAGTAAGTGTAAAAAGTAGACACACCAAAGTGACTTCCTCAAAAGAGAAAATGATAGCCAGGGAACCAACAGAAAGAAAGGACATGACTCCTGAAAGAAAAAAGGCATATGAAGAACTTTTGGTTGAGGAAGACATTGAAATACCAGAGAGAGGACAGGAGTTAGCAAAAACTGGGGAAACTATTTCATTTGAAAAAGTACAAGTAATGAAAATAAAGGATGTTCCATCAGAGAAAGACATAGGAAAAGGCAAACCTCCCCAAATTATTAGCACAGAAGAGAGAAAACAAACTCGACAACCAGAAGTTGAAGGAAAGACTTCAGTGACACGTTTGAGAGAAGTCACATATGAGGAATCATTCATTGATCGTGATGTGGAGATCATATCAGATGCTCCAGAGAAACTCAGTAGAACTGAAGAAATTGTAGAAATTCCAGGTGAGAAAATCCAAACAAAAGAAGTCACAGTTAAAGACAAACCTTCCAAAGTAATTCCTACTAAAGTGAAAATGGTAGGCAAGAAAACAACTAGACAGGAGCAGATTGAAGTAAAGGAATCATTGATTCCTGACTCCAGTGTGGTGGAAAGAATTTCGCCAAAGAAACATGAACTTCCTAAAAAGAAAGGAGAGGAGATAATTGATACAGCACAGGAGATGAAGACAGTGAAGGTTACTGAAAAAGCCAAATCCAAGACTGAAGCTGTTGGTGAGAAAATGATAATACAGGAGACCATGTTCAGAAAAGAGTCAGTAACAGATATTGAGCTCAAGCCAAAAGTTGTTGAACAAGAGTTGAAGTATGAGCCAGCCCCTACAGAAATGTACCCAGACCATGAAGAAACTACCATCAGGCAATGGGAATCAGATACTGAAGAATCTTATATGGAATCTCCTGAATCTTCCATTGAAGAACAAACAGAAGTCCCTCTTCAGAGAGTCGACACCATAAAGAGAAAAGAAGCTCATGTGATCAAGGACACAGTTGAAACAAAACCAGATGAGAAGAAAAGGCTTTCCCCTAAAGCATCTTACAGAGGTACAGAGAGTCTTACATGTCATCATTTTCTTCTTCATCATTTTCATCTCCATCTCAACAACCTAACGTTTTCATATCACTCATTGTTTGGGTACAAACTGTATTCTTACTCATCCTGAAGAGCTGCGAAACCTCCATGGACAATCATCTCACCCTCAGTCTGTGATCAACCTCATTAACATGCAGTCCAGTTTGACTATCTCTTGCTTGCAGCTCATCATCTGCGTTTATCATCCTAGAGTGTGGTTTCATACTTTCTGTGATTTGTCAGTTTGTCCTGTTTGTGTATGTCTGTTCCCATCAGTTCATGGTCTTGAAATGACATTGCTCTTTCAGTATTTTTTTTACAGGGCTCTCTCTTTTTATCTTGCTCCATGTTTTTAATGTTTGTCAACTGTTTGTGTAAGTCAACCGTTTTATCTCTTACATATTCAGTATCTTGAGTTAAAAAATACTGATTATTCTTTAAAGAACCAGAGGCCAAGGCCAAGAAGATTCCCAAGACAGTTCCTGCTGCTCCATCTTCTGAAATAGAGGATGAGCCACTGATAAAAGGAATGAGACCTGAGAGAGGTACAACAGCACGTTTTCCTGAAGTGTTCAAAATGCCCAGTATACAATCTTCCTCCATGATGATAATACACCACAGGTTGATTATCTGCTCCTGCTACCCTCTTATCTCTCTGTTGTTTCTTTTAACCCCAATGTTTGTGTTTGTGTTGTGTTTTTTCCTAATCTCTTGGCACCGCTGAATGGTGCTTTCTCTTCACGCCTCTTAAATCTTCGATCCTCAAGCCTCAACCAGTCTTGTCAAGATAGAAAAAAGAACAGGAGCTCAGAAGATACAGGAGGTTTATTATGTGACAGAGAAAGCTTCTCCCATAGAGGAGCTCTTCGAACATGAAGAAGTGGTGGAAGAATACGCTAAAGTGTCTTATGAGGATGAAGATGACATTGTGGGCAAGAGTATTATATCATTATCAGAAGAAGACATTTTAAGTACAACAGAAGAACCTGATCAAAGGGTTGAAGTGTCTGAAATAAGTGGTGAGATATCTGTTACTGATGTTTCAAAGAGGCGGGGCCCTAGGGAAGTAAAATGTAGAATCCTGCCAAAAACAAAAGAAAAGGTTATCATTGGGAAAAGTGAATCTAAGAAACAAGTTACTGCAGCACTGGATAAACCTACCAAACAAAAAGCTCAGTCGGAAGAGTTCTTTGTCAGGAAGTTTGATTCTCCAACAGAGGGCGTTATAGATGAGAGGAAAGATAGTGTATCTTTAAAGCAATCATCAGATGTAAAAGAGGTTCCTAAAGAACACAAGGAAGCTAGGGTAAGCATCAAAAAGAAAGCTGAGGCTGAAGATGTTTCAGTCAAAGCCGAAGTGCCACCGGACCGAGATTCACAATCCAAAAAAAGTGAATTTGCTACTTCAGAGGAGAAACATTTGGTAGATGTGTCACCAAAGGAAGAAGTTTCACTCAAAGAAAGTGGAGATGAATTAGGCACAACTGACGAGACTAATGAGTCAGTCAAGGGAATACAGTCAGGAAAGGTTGAGGATATTCCAAAGAAAGGTGTCAAAAAGGGAAAAACTGCCAAAGTAATTACTTCAAAAAAGAAAACATTAGAAACTAAGCCAACTATACTGGAGCAAATTGAGCAAAAAGACTTAATGATTCCTGTATCAGAGATCACAGATAAAGAGTCGTTGGTGCAAGACACTCCTGAAAAGTACACTGTCACTGATGATGGTGTCAGAGAGGATGTGGGAGTAAAAGATGAATTACAAAAATCACAGGATGTTTTTGAAAAGAAAGTGCAAGCATCAAAACAAAAAGAACAGACAAGAGACGCTGAAGTTGAAGGCGTTCAGTCTAAGGTGGTCACAGTAAAAAGCAAAGTGACTTCCACTGAAGGAAAGAAACAAGCAAGACAGGGACAAACTGAAGGAAAGGCAACAGTTACACCTGTGATGGAGGAAACGGCTAAAGAATCGTTGATAAAAGATTTGCCAAAAAAATATGACAAACCTAAAGAAAGTTTCAGACACGGTGCAACAAAAAAAGAGGAAAGTGAGTTAGAAAGCATTTCTTCAATGAAAGAAATATCGCCATCAGAAATAGTGCAGAACTTGGCTAAAACCGGGGAGATTACAGATGTATCCATCCAGTCAAAAGTAGTAACAATTAAAGACAAACTGGCCAAAGTTGCTCCTGTTGAAGGAACAACGGAGATGAAACCCAGCAGAGTGGAACAAACTGACAGAAAGACCTCAGTTACTCCTGTAATAGAGGTCGGACACACAGGATCATTGACAGAACAAGAAACCCCTGAGACTGAAGTCCAGTCAAAAGTAGTCACAGTTACTCCCACTGAAAAGATAAACACAAAACAGGAACAAATTGAAAGAAAGGAATCATCAGCGATGGAGGTAACACACATAAAATCATCAATAGAGCAAGACGTCCCTGAGCAATATACTAGCTCTGAAGAAATTGTAAGGGAGGAACAGGATTACTCAGAAAATAAGTATCCAAAAAAAGAGGTAGTCCAAAGGGAGAGAGGGCAGAAGTTAGATAAAACTGAAGATATTACCATTGAAGTCCAGTCTAAAGGTCCAAAGGTTGTCAGAATTAAAGGCAAAACTGCCAAAGTTCCCACTGAAGAGAAGAAAAGACAGGAGCAAATTGAAAGAAAGCCTTCTAGTGTTCCTGTGATGAAGTCATTGTTAGACACAGGGTCATTGATAGAGGAAGATGCCCCCAAGAAATATAGAACAAGTGAAGAAACTTTTAAAGTGAAAGAGAAGCCAGAAACCATTTCTCAAAATAAAGAAGTAAAATGTAAAGAAGTCCAGTTAAAGGCCGTCACGGTAAAAGATGAAACTGCTAAAGTTACTCCCACTGAAGAGCAGAAGCCAGTGATACAAGAACAAACTGAAAAAACACCCTCAGTCATACCTGTGATAGAAGTAACATCTAAAGAATCATTGATAGCAGGAGATACTCCAGAAAAAACTTTCAAAGATACCACAAACAAAGAAGGCATTTCTTCATTAGGTAAAACTGATGAGATTACAATTGAAGAAATCCAGTCAAATGTAGTCACAATCAAAGATGAACCTGCTAAAGATATTCCATCAGAGGAATCAAAAACAAGACATGAACAAACTCAAAGAAAGGCCTTAGTGACACCTGTGATTCAGGTAACATCTAAACAACCACTGATGGAGCATTCTACACAGGAACAATATACTAGAACTGGGGAAACTGACAGAGACAGTGAAACTGCAAAGGAGGACATTCACAAGGCAGAGGTTGTTCATAAAAAGAAACTCAAAACCCTGAAAGAGAGGCAACAGAAGTTAGCAAAAATGGAAGATATTACACTTGAAGAGATCCCATCAAAAGCAGTCACAGTGCAAGACAAAAATGATGAAATTATTCCTATTGAGGAGATGAATGCAAACCAGAAACAAATGGAAAGAAAGACTTCAGTTACTCCGGTGATTGATGTAACTTACACAGAGTCATTGGTAGAGCAAGATTCCCCCAAGAAATATATAACTGCAGAAACTGTGAGAGAGGAAGAGAGCTTTCCTCAAAAGAAACAAGGGACAGGACAGAAATTAGCCAAAACTAAAGAGATTACAGTTGAAGAAGTCCAGTCAAAGACAGTCACAGTTAAAGATAAAACTGCCAGAGCTACTCCCACTGAAGAGAGGAAACTAACAAAACAGGACCAAACAGAAAGAGAGCCCTCAGTTACACCTGTTAAGATGACAGCTAAAGAATCATTAATAGTGGAAGATACTCCAGACATACATGCTAAAACTAAAAAATCTGGCAGAGACAGCGCAGGAAGAAAAGAACAAGTTAAGTCTGAAGGCATTTCTGCAAAAAAAGAAATATCCCCAACAGAGAGAACACAGACGCCATCTAAAACTGAGGAGATCCATGTTAATGACATCCAGTCAAAGATGATCACAGATGAAGACAAACTTGCTAAAGTTGAAAGTTTTGAAGGGAGGAAACCAACAAAACAGGAACAAACTGAAAGAAAGGTGTCACTTGCAGCTGAGAGAAGAGCAGAGCAGTATACTCCAGAGAAAAGACAGAAGCTAGACCAAACTGAAGATAGTAGTACTGAATCCATCCAATCAAATGTAACCACAGTTACAGACAAACTTTCCAAAGTTACACCAACTGAAGAGACAAAACAAAGACTGAAACAAACTGAGCAAAAGGCCTCAGTTACTCCTGTGACAGAGGTAACACCAAAGGAGTCATTGATAGTAGGAGGTACTTCCAAAAAACAACTGACAACTGAAGAAACTGTCAGAGGTATTGCATCAAGAAAAGAGGTGATTTATGAATCTGAGGACATTTCTCTAAGGAAAGAGGAATCTCCAAAAGAGAGAGGGCAGAAGTTACATGGAACTGAAGAGATTACAAATGTAGTCACTGTTAGAGATAAAACTGCCACAGTTACTCCCATAGAGGAGAAGAAACCAAAAAGACGAGAACAATTTGAAAGAAAGGCTTTAGTATCCCCAAAAGAGAGCAGACAAGAGATTCCAGTTGAAGAGATTCAGTCAAAGGTAGTCAAAGTTAAAGATAAAACTGACAAAGTTACTCCCATTAAAGAGAAGACACCAAAAAGACAGGATGAAATTGAAAGAAAGGCCTCTGGGGCACCTGAGCCCAAGGTAACAGAAGCAGAATCTTTGGTAGAGCAAGGTGTCCCAGAAAAATATACTAGAACTGAAAAAACTGTCAGAGGAAGAGAAACAGGAAAGGAGGGAATTGATAAGTCAGAAGCCATTTCTCCAAAGAAAGAAATATCACTGAGAGAGACAGGGCAGAAGTTAGCCAAGACTGAAGATATTACAGTCGAAAAAGTCCAGTCACAGGAAGCCACAATTAAAGATAAAACTGCCAAAGTTAGTCCAACTGAAGAGAAGAAACCAACAATACAGGAACAAATTGAAAGAAACGCTTTAGTTACCCCTGCAAGGGACAAAACATCTAAAGAATGGATAATGGAAGATGCTCCTGAAAAATATGCTAAGACCAAAGAATTAGTCAGAGACCATGCAACAGCTACTGAGGAAATTCATATGACAGAGGGTATTTCTCCAAAGAAATCAGAAGCCCCAAAAGAAAGAAGACAAAAGTTTGACAAAGCTAAAGAGATTACCGTTGAAGAAGTCCAGTCCAAGACAGTCAGAGTTAAAGATGTATTTGGGTATGTTACTCCCATTGAAGCGACAGAAACAAAACAGGAACAAGTTGAAAGAAAAGTTTCAGTAGCACCTGTAATGGAGGTTGCATATGAAAAATCATTGATAGTGAAACATGGAGATATCATATCAGATACGCCACAAAAGCATATTACACCTGATGATTTGGTCAAAGACATTGTGTCAAGAAAAGAGGACGTTTATGAGTCAGGTGATGTTTCTCTAAAGAGAAGAGAGGCCACAAAGGACAGAGGGCAGGAGTTAGCTGAAACAGAAGTGATTACAGTTGAACAAGTCCAGTCAACGGTAGTCAGAGTTAAAGGTAAAACTGACAAAGTTACTCCCATTGAAGACAAAACACCAAAAAGACAGGAACAAATTGAAAGAAAGGCCTCAGGGGCTCTTGAGCCAGTGGTAATAAAAGCAGAGTCTTTGGTAGAGCAAGATGCTCCAGAAAAATACACTAGAACTGAAAGAACTGTCAAAAGCAGGGAAATAGGAAAAGAGGGTTTTGACAACTCAGCAGACATTTCTCCAAGGAAAGAAATATCACTGAGAGAGACAGAGCAGAAGTTAGCCAAGACTGAAGATGTTATAGCTGAAAAAGTCCAGTCAGTGGTAGTCACAATGAAAGACAAAACTGCTACAGTTACTCCCACTGAAGAGAAGAAAACGAGACCGGAACGAATTGAAACAAAGGCAGCAGTTACTCCTGTGATGGAGGTAGCAAACATAGAGTCACTGATAGAGCAAGATGTCCCCAAGAAATATAGAACTGAAGAAACTGTTATAAAAGAGGAGAAGGCAGAACACATCTCTCATGAGGAAGAAGTAGCCCAAAAAGACAAAAGGCAGAAGTCAGCCAAAATGTCAGAGATCACAGTTGAAGACGTCCAGTCACAGATCGTCACAATTAACGATAAAACTGGCAAAGTTAGTCCAACTGAAGAGAAGAAACCAATAATACAGGAACAAAATGAAAGAAATGCTTTAGTTACCCCTGCAAGGGACAAAACATCTAAAAAATGGATAATGGAAGATGCTCCTGAAAAATATGCTAAGACCAAAGAATTAGTCAGAGACCATGCAACAGGTACTGAGGAAATTCATATGACAGAGGGTATTTCTTCAGAGAAATCGGAATCCCCAAAAGAAAGAAGACAAAAGTTTGCCAAGGCTAAAGAGATTACAGTTGAAGAAGTCCAGTCCAAGACAGTCAGAGTTAAAGACGTATTTGGGTATGTTACTCCCATTGAAGCGACAGAAACGAAACAGGAACAAGTTGAAAGAAAAGTTTCAGTAGCACCTGTAATGGAGGTTGCATATGAAAAATCATTGATAGTGAAACATGGAGATATCATATCAGATACGCCACAAAGGTATATTACACCTGATGATTTGGTCAAAGACATTGTGTCAAGAAAAGAGGAAGTTTATGAGTCAGAGGACATTTCTGTAAGAAAAGGGGAGTCTCAAGACATTATAGTTGAAAAGATTCAGTCACAGGTCGTCACAATTAAAGATAAAACTGACAAAGTTACTCCTGCTAAAGATAAGAAACCATCAAGACAAGAACAAATTGAAAGAGGGGCAAAAATGACTGCTGTTACAGACCTAAAGTCTAAAGAATCGTCACTAATGGAAGATACCTCAGAACAATATGCTAAAACTGAGGCAATTGCCAGAGACCGTGCAACAAGAAATGTAGAAGTCAAGTCCAAGACGGTCCCAGTTAAAGATGTGTATGGTAGTGTTGCTCCCTTCGAAGCAATGGAAACAAAACAAGAACAAGTTGAAAGAAAGGCTTCAGTGGCACCTGTTATGGAGGTAGCATATGAAAAATCATTGGTAGTGAAAGATGGAGATATCATGTCAGAAACTCCACAAAGGTATATTACTCCTGATGATCTGGTCAAAGACATTGCATCAAGAAAAGAGGAAGTTTATGAGTCAGAGGATGTCTCTCTAAAGAAAGGGGAATCCACAAAAGATAAAGGACAGACGTTAGCTCAAACTGAAGAGATCAAAGTTGAAGAAGCTAAGTCAAAGGTTGCAATACTTAAAGACAAAACAGCCAAAGTCACTCCAACTGAAAGGCTCAACACAAGACAGGAGCAAATTGAAAGAAAGGCCTCAGTGCCAGCTGTGACAGAATCAACCTCTAAAGAATTACTGATAGGCCATGTACTCACAGTTGAAGACAAAACTGCCAAAGTTACTCCTATTGATGTAACAAAGCCAAAGCTGGACCATATTAAAAGCATAGCCACAGTCACACCTGTGATTGAGGTGATATCTAAAGAATCGCTGATAGCAGAAGATGCTCCAGAAAAATGTACTAAAACTGAAGAAATTGTCAGTGCAACAAGAAAAGAGGAAATTAAGTCACAGATGTCAGCTAAAACAGAAGATGGTAAAGTCGGTAAAGAAGTACAGTCAAAGACGGTCACAGTTAAAGATAAAACTGCCAAAATTACTGCTAGTGAAGGAATGAAAATAAGACAGGAACAAACTGAAAGAAAGGCACCAGTTACCCCTGTGTTGGAGGTAACATCTAAAGAGTCATTAATTGGGCAAGGTGGTTCAGAATCAGTACAGAAATTAGTTAAACCTGAAGAAATTACATTTGAAGTCCACTCCAAAGCAATGACAGTTAAAGACAAATTCATCAAAATGATTTCCAAAAAAGACAAAACAGAGATGAGAGCCACTGAACAGGAACAAATGGAAAGAAAGGCTTCAGTGACACCCATTAAAGAGGTGTCTCCAGAACACACTAAAACTAAAAAACACGTCAGAGACATCACAACCGGAAAAGATGAAATTATGTCAGAGGGCATGACTCCAAAGACAGAAGTAACTCGAAAAGAAAGAGGACAGAAAGCAGATAAAACTGAAGAGATTACAATTGAGGAAATTCAGTCAAATGTAGTCACAGTTAGAGATAAACCAGCCAAAGTTACTCCCAGTGAGGGGATGAAAATGAAGGTGGAACACATTGAAAGAAAGGCAGTAGTTACACCTGTGACGGAGGTCACATCTAAAAGAACAGTGATAGCGGAAGATGCGGCAGAAAAGTCTGCCAGAACTGAAGAAATTGTTAGAGATATCACAACAAGAACAGAGGAAATTATGTCAGAGGGCATTACTCCAAATAAAGTAGAATATCCAAAACAAAGAGCACAGGTCTCAGCTAAAACTGAGCAGATGGCAGTTGAAGGAACGCAAATAAATGTAGTCACAGTTAAAGAAAAATGTGCCAATGTTGCTCCCGTTGAAGGAATAACAACGCTGGACAAAGTTGAAAGAAAGACTAGAGTCACACCTGCGATTGAAACCGTGATAGTGGAAGATACAGCAGAAGAGAAAATGGCAGGCAGGAAAACAACTAGTCAGGAGCTGACTGAAATAAGAGAATCAATCACTCCTGACTCCAAAAAGGCTGAAAGAACATCTCCAAGGGAACTTGAGTTCCCTACAAAAAGAGGTCAGGGAATGTATCCATCTGAGGAGATAGTCGATACTGTTCAGGAAACCCAGTCAGTGAAGGTTCCTGAGAAAAACAAACCTGCAATAATTGTCACTCCAAAGTCAAAAGCTGATGTTATTGGTTTGCTGCCCAGACATGAGCCCACAGGAGGAGAACCCTCAGTAACAGATAAATCCAAACCAAAGGTCATTGAGAAAAAGACTGACTGCAAAACAGACACTTCCAAAATGTATCCAGAATATGGGGAAACTGCCACCAGCACATGGGAATCAGTTCAACAATCTTGCCTAGAAATAGCTACAGACAAAGGCGACAGACACGTCCCTCTTCAGAGAGTTGATACCACATGCAGAAAGGAGGGAGAAGCGCATGTGCTTCAGAACATCGTAGAAACCGGGGCATCGCCCTTGGGACCAGAAAAGCAAGCCCTCCAAGCATCTTCCAGAGGTATAGAGGGAAAATGTTATGTGTCACCAAATGCGTGTTTCATCAGAGCACCAAACATCCTCCTCCACCTCTTCGTCGTCATTATCTCAAGGACTTATCAGTTTCATACCTCTTCGTCGTCGTCATCATCTCGAGGTTATCATTTCATATCACCCATTTTGTTTGGGCACAAACTATACTCTTGCTCATTGTGAAGAACCCTCATCATGACTTCATGCTGTCGAATGAGACAGTCTCTTGTTTTCATCTTACTACTGGTTGATATCTGAACCACCCCACATTGTGGGTTTCATGTTCTGTGTTGGACTCTTCTAACTATTTTTGTAAGTCTGTCGTCGTGTCCGTCATGTTCCATTGTACCTCTGTGTACTGCAAACTCTTAATATACTCAAAAGTTTGTAAGTTGGAGAAAATGATTAGCACAGACAAGGTGAAGGATATTTCTTGCAAAGAAGATATTTCCTGAAAAAGGGTACAAGTGGCAAAACACCTTAACCTCTTAAGTTTTCATTGTGCATTCTCTGTGTTCTGTGTGTATTTGTCTTTGTGTGGTTCAGTGCTCACCCCATCGGTCTTGTGTGATTCTGACTGTGGTATGATTTTATTCCAAGTTCCTATGAAGAAAAAGGAGTCGCCGCCACAAGCCAAAGAGCCACTGGTAAAGAGAGCCAGTCCCCAAGAAGGTACTCATCTGTTTCTTCTAATTGTTTTCAATGGTTATATGTGTTGTTGTGTACTTTTCTAAAGGCATTCATAAACGAATGTCATTCTTGAGCAAATATAAATCTTTAACATTATCCTGAAGCACCCCAAGATATTACCCAAGCTGTTGAGGAGACCAGGCCTACTATCAGAGTGCAAGAACAGAAAGCTGTAGAAAGAAAAGAAAGCAAGCCAGGTAGTTACCTAACATTTACGATATGAACATAGAACAACCAACTAACATCTTTTTGATATTAAGATTTCT
The DNA here is from genome assembly GCF_046629955.1 of Centroberyx affinis. Classification (NCBI taxonomy): domain Eukaryota; kingdom Metazoa; phylum Chordata; class Actinopteri; order Beryciformes; family Berycidae; genus Centroberyx; species Centroberyx affinis. Next base: position 29,100 of record NW_027279117.1, read on the forward strand.
GAGTTAGAATGTAATGTTTTAGTTTGTGGCACTTTTTGTTGAATTCCATGTATACCTTGTGCTTGAAGTGAGCAAACCGCAGGCTGCTGTAAAAGTTCAAGAAGAAGCCAAAAGGCCTGAAGTCACTGACAAAGCTAAGAAGGCAGAGAAGAAAATAACTCCACAAGAAGAAACCAAGCCAGGTATCCAGATGATAACTTAAACTACTCTTGAAATTACATACTAACATCTTGGTAATGCTTGGAGTGACAGTGTGTTCTTAAATTTGCACTCAGGAGTATTTTGTGTGTAAGATGCTTCAATTTAATCTTTTTTATACTTGAAGTGACCAAGCCCGTCTTGAAGGCTGAAGAGCCAACCAAGACACACAAGGATGAAGACAAACCAGTCATGGTAGAGGAGATAGCTCCTAAGACAGGTAGAGCTTCTCAGACGGGCAGTGAAGGAAATATCCTCTTGCTTGGGTTTTTCTTCTTGTCATCTTAACCCATCCATCCAAACACACATTCTTTGCATTTATTTCATATCACTGCAAACGTTGACTATCTTTTATGTAAACCACGCTGACTGTTTTTGATTGTATGTCTTTACTGTATTGCTTTATTTGCTTTTTGGCCTATATTTTGGCCAGGTAGGTATGACTTGCAACAGCAATACAGGTCTTTTCATGTTGCCTGTCCTGCTCTTTGTGTAACTCAGTAATTCACTGTACTGTGAATGAAACCAACAAGTGCATGCAAACATTTCTCCTTGGGCACAAAATAATGTGACTTCACCTCTTTGTCTTTATTTCTGGAGTCATCTTACTAAATAATGTGACATTGGGCTGCATTTGCTTTGCATCTCAATCACATTTTTATTCATTCTCAGTGTGTCAAACACATTCAGTCTATAGAGGATTTACTACTTCTGGATGTGTTTGATGACAAATTCTTACAGTTTATGTAAGGATCTTCCCTTTTCAGTCACTGAAATTGATGTGCACTACTTATTAAATGGTCTAATTAACAACTCTCTGAACTATACCTCTGTATTAGATGAAACCAAGGGACCCGTCCAAGCACCAGGAGGAGTCAAGAAAGGTAGGAGCACTGTTCACCACTTACATTACACTCTCATTACACATCCAGCACATGACGTTATAGGAGAGCAGAAATAAAAGAAAATTGATGACCATTAATTAGTTGTATTTGGCACACTTAGCAATACATACGTATAAGAAAACTATATGTAAAACTGTTTGAAATGCAGTTCAAACACTATTTATTTGCATACATATAGTTTCTGTATGGATCGTCTATTTCTGCTGTCTACTTGTATGTCTTTTTTTGTGTTGTCTTGTGATCTTTAGTTGTTTTTGGATGACCTTCATGTTAAACCCAGTGGAGATACAATGTGTTTAAAAAAATTGTTTTATGTTTTTGTTTATTCTGTTCATATTGTATGTGTATTTAATGTGTAATGTCAGTTAAATGGCAATGAGTAATGTTAAACCTTTGCTGCCTCAGAAATGGTTCTGCACAAAAAAGGTCAAATTCAAATAGAAGAGGAGGGGACGTTTGAGATTCCCACCTTGAGGAAAACAACCAGAGTCATCAAGGAAATGGAAGAGGAACAGGAGGTTATCAAACTGAAGAAGATTCCATCAGTTCCATCTAAAGAGGCTGAAGAAGAAGGAAAACCTCTGAAGGTCAGCAAGACCACGGTCTTTGATGTTGAAGAGCTGGTGTATGAGGAGGAGGCTGTGGAGCTGTCAATAGCCACCAGGAGACCTGTGGAGGAGAGGAAACCTAGAGAGAAAGCAGTTGTGGACAAAAAGCCAGAAATTAAAAAGCCTAAAGAAGAGGAACCAAAAGACTCTGCTAAAGACTCTTGGACCCCACAGAAACGCACCCCTAAAGATGAGAAACCAGAGGATAAGATTTCTCTGAAGAAAACTCCCAAGGCAGCTAAGGAGGAGGAACCTGCCCCACCAAGTGCAGCCTTGAAGAAAGTGAAAAAATTGCCCTCAGATGAACCAGAACAAGAAATAGTCAAACTGAAACCATTTGAGAGGCCTGCCAAACCAGCAGAGGAGCCAGAGAAAGACAAGAAGGAGAAGCCAGAGAGGGATGCTGTGCCTTTCCAGAAGGTAGAGAGGCTCCCTAGAGAGGAGGAGGCCAAAGAACCTCCTCAGAAACCTGAGAAAGCTCCTACAGAGAAAAAGGAGCCACCAGCCAAGGTGGTGAAACCAGTAGATAAAAAGAAAACTCCAGAAAAAGAGCTGGATGAGGGCAAAGCACCAACCAAAGTGAAGAGAATCCCACCACAGGAAGAAGAGATAGAAAGCGTCAAACTGAAGCCCTTCTCCAGGCCATCCAAGGACGCTGAAGAGCCTGAGAAGAAGACACAAGCAGAGGAGAAAGAGAGGAAGCCCACCGATGACAGACGGCCTAGTCGTACGAGTAGAGATGAAGTTCCAAGAGAACGAGAACCTGAGGCCCGTCCGAAGAAAACCGAGACACCTAAAGCTCTTGAGAAGAAGCCGGAGAAGGTGACAGAGGCTGAGCCGACTCCTGTGGAGAAGACAGTGTCTCCTAAGCCAGCTCCTGTTAAGAAACCTGAGAAGATTCCTGAGGAGGCCAAGCCACTACAGCTGAAGAAGGGAGTCATTCCAAAGGAAAAAGAGGAGAAGGATGACGTTACTTTGAAGCCTGTGGAGCAGATCAAGAAGGTTGAGCTGAAAAAGACCCCATCACCTAAAGTTGAGAAGCCAAAGCCTAAAGAACTGGAATCAGTCCCCATTGAGAAGAAGCCGAGTGCTGAAAAAGTGAAAAAGATTCCCAAAGTAGAATCACCGAAAGACTCTGTTGAACCTGTGAGCCTCAAAAAGGTCCTTAAGAAGCCATCACCGGAGGAGGAGAAGGCTGCAGAACCAGCGAAGCCTGGCAAAGGGAAGATCCCCATGGTGAAGGAGGTTTCTCCTGGAGCTGTGCAGATGAAGAAGGTCGCCACCCAGCCAGAGGAGGAGGTGTTTGAAGAGGAGTATGAGGCGGAGGAGGAGGAGCAGGAGGAGGACGAGGCCTGGGGCTGGGAGCTGGTTCCCCGGGACAGTTATGGCTCTGAGGACTGGGAAGGTGAAGGAGAGGAGGGTGCTGTGGAGGCCCCGGGGGTGACCAGGAGAGGTGAGACGGTGGCTGCCCCGCTTGATTGGGTGACGACCGAGAAAACCCACCCTTCATCCTCTGAATAATCTCAACCCATTCCCACCACAGTGTCTCCATCTAAATAGCGTCAACATCATCGCATTTTATGTGTGATATAATGTGGGCCATCTTATTCCTGTATCGGTGTTCATCGTCATTTTGTGCATCGTCCTGTCTGGTCAAACTCATCGTCACCCTGTCTGTCATTTGTGTATCTGTCATTTCCATATCATGTCATGTCTGTCAGTTCACCATGTGTTTTTATCAGTCATTCCATCTTTACATTTCTGTTAATCATGCCATCTCTTCATGGTGTAAAACTGCATCATTATAATGTTGAAAATTTACAGTATTCATTGCTGTATTGTTTAGAATCCATGCCTTCCATTCACCCTCATCATTTCATATTTCCCATCACTTCATATTTCACTGTCCTTTGGAGTGGACATTACATTTTCCCCCTGGTATTGGAGTTTATATAAAGACATTAACATATGAGTATGTTGTGTACCGGCTATTCATTTTAACTGTTTTTGAACAGAGGGACAACCAGCAGAAGAAGCAGGAAGAGGTAGAGGTAGAGGGCTGAAAGGTAAGACTGACTGCCTCTAACATAAAGACAAATATGTACAGTATATAGACAAAGGTCAATATGAACTATGTCCATGAAATCTCAGCAGAAAAGCATTATTATGGTCTACATCCTTATCTTGTCATCAAAGCTTGCACATGGTGAAGGCATGGCCAGTCACAGAAGCCCTTTTAAACCAAAGTGGAATGGATTGTTTGTCTTTAATCTGTATTTCAGCCAAGCAGACCCCGTCCCCTGGTGAAGGCAGGGGCAGGGGGCTGAAGCCCGGTGGAAAAGGCCCACCACCACCAGAGGATCCCTTCGGAGGGTTCAAGCTCAAAGCTGTCCCTCTGAAGTTCATCAAGAAGCTCCAGGACATTGTGTTGCAGGAGGCTGAGTCTATTGGCTCGGCTGCTGTGTTTGAGTGTGAGGTTTCACCTTCCACTGCCATAACTTCTTGGATGAAGGATGACAGCAACCTCCGCGAGAGCCCCAAACACAAATTCACCTCTGATGGCAAAGATCGCAAGCTGAACATTATTGATGTCCAGCTGTCTGACACTGGTGAATACACTTGTGTGGCCAAGAATGCCGGCAAGGAAATATCATGCAAAGCCAAGCTCATTGTTGAAGGTAATTCAATATTTTTTTTGGAAAATAAATGCAAAGTCTTCTGCCAATAAGTACAAATGTTTCTGAACTTATATAACAAACACATTGTACCTTTTACAAAACTAAATGTTATGATCCTACTTAAGCCTTCACCAATGCCTTATTTATTATCTTCTCACAGAACTGCCTGTGAAATGGATCAAGGAGCTGGAGGAGGAGACTTCAGCTCTGAAGGGTCAGCCTCTGTACATGACCTGTGAGCTGAATAAAGAGAGAGATGTGGTTTGGAAGAGGAACGGTGAGGTCCTGAAGAAAATGGCTGGCAAGGTTCAGATCAATATCATTGGAATGCAACATGCTGTGACCATCCAGAACTCCACTGAGGCGGAGGCTGGTCTCTACACCTGTGAAGTGGCCAGCCAGGAGGATGTCAAGACTTCAACCAACGTCAAAGTGATTGGTAAGCAGTAGGGGACTCAACTGATGATGATTCATATAATTTGCTGTCTACACTGCAACACATATCTATACCGGTGCTTCCCCCACAAATGCTTTCTTTGCAGGATGGAAAGGTTTCTTTAGCTTTTAGACCGCCTGCCACTAAAGCGCTTTACTGAAACCATTGCAAGTAAACATCTTTCAGGTGCACTTTGTCTAGTTAGTGATATGAAGAAGACCTGTGCAGGTCTGTACAGTGTGCAGTTGACTCTGATTTAATAATGTTTAACTCCAACAGAAATCATCAAAGACTGGATTGTGAAACCACTGAGAGACCAGCATGTGAAACCCAAAGCAGCCGCTACGTTCAAGTGTGAGCTCTTCAAGGACACTCCCAACTGGAAGTGGCTCAAAGGAGAGAATGAAATTACTCCTTCTGATAAGGTGGAGATAAAGAAGGATGGAAAGGAGCTGACGCTCACTATCAAGAACTGTCAGCCTGATGACGTTGCAGAATATGCCATGGAGGTGGAAGGACGCCTCTACACCGCCAAACTAACGCTAGGAGGTTTATCTATCTACCCATCTATCTATCTATCTATCTATCTATCTATCTATCTATCATGCATATATTTATGATTACTAATAAAACGTCTTTTCAGAGCGGGAGGCTGAGATCCTGAAGCCACTCTCCAGCATAGAGGTGGTTGAGAAGGAAGATGCCATGTTTGAGACAGAGATCTCCGAGGAAGATGTTCCCGGGGAATGGAAACTGAAAGGAGAGGTCCTGACCAGATCACCGGTGAGACGTTTTCTGTTCGTACAACGATGCATGGCTTGCTGTATGTCGACTTTCTCATTTATATATGTTTTTTTCTTCCTCAGATGTGTGACATCCAAGCCGAGGGAGCAAAACGTAAGCTCACCCTGAAAAGCTGTCAGCTGGACCAGGCTGGTGAGGTGTCCTACCAGGCTCTGAACGCCATCACCAGCGCCATGCTTACAGTCAAAGGTAAGCAGCACTCCTGGAATCCAGTATGCCGATATTTATGTACTGTGCTTTTTGAATATTCACTGTAAAATAAAGGTGTAAGGTCCGTTGACAATAAAATAAAGTTTTCTTGCATGTGAGTGCGGACCTTAGCTCTTTATTTAATCGAATTGACCAGTCTACACCGGTTTCCTACATAAATGCGTGTGGTATTTCATTCATTATTTATTCAGTGTGAAATGTAGATTTGAGCTGTTCTTTGAGACTCGATGCAGCCCAAGAAGATGAGAAGAAAATGTATTTTGAGATGGCCACTGTTCCAGAAGTTCAATATGGTGTCCTGTATTTGTTTGTTTGTCCTATGTTCAGTGTGAAACGTTAACTTGTGTTGTGTTACGTGAGACTTGACATACCTCCAGAAAATGGAAGAAATTGTGCGTAGTGACAACAAATGTCATTCTAAACCATATTCCACGAATTCAATATGGTGCTGTATATCTGTACTGTCTGTGTTCTATATGTTTTATGTAAAATCTACACTTAGTGGCCAGTTTATTAGTTACAACATACCTTATTGTACAGTGAGTCACATGGCCTTAGTTGGCTGCCAGGAATCATGGGATTTGGTTAATGTTTGATTTAATGGTAGGGTAGTCCATAGCAGCGGCTCACCGGATTCTTCCCATCAGCCAAAAACAGGAAGAAACGGCTCCAGTGAGCCTTTGATCACCAACACCGGATGACTGAGGAGAAGAAAATGTCACCTGGTATGATGAATCCAGATTCTTGTTGCATCTTGATGAAAGCGGAGTCAAGATTTGGCGCAGACTTCACAAGACCATGGACCCATCCTGCCTCGTGTCAACAGTACAGTAATCATCTGGGGAGTGTTGTCCTGGCATGCTGAAGGTCCTGTGGTACCAACTAGGGGGAATTCCTTAATGACAACAGTTTAGCCTTGTTCACATGGATTCCCCCAGCAGGATCGCATGCAGTCTCTCTGAATGGTCCCAGGCATTGGACAGTGACATCAGTTTACTTGAATGACCTGCACAGTCTCCAGATGTTGCTAGTGGATCGTCTGTGGGATAAGATGGGATGAGCTGTTTGTAGCGTGATGTACCACCGGCTAGTCTGCAGCAATGGCATGAGGTCATCGCATCAGTATCGACTGGTATTCCTGGTTTTCAGACATCTTTTAGAGTCCAAATTCTGAAGAATTCAGGCTGATCTGGAGCCAGCGAGAGGCCCAACCCAGTACTACATGGGTGTACACAGTAAACTGGCCACTGTCTGTAGAACGGTGTTGTGTTGTTGTAGTGTTGTGTTGGTGAAGAAACTGTTCAGTGATCAAGTGTCATTTTTAACCATTATTCACACCTCCCAGAAATCGAAATGGACTTTGTTGTCCCACTGAAGGACGTTTCTGTGCCTGAAAAGAAGCAGGCTAAGTTTGAATGCACCATCACAAAGGATGTGTCTAAGGTCATGTGGTATAGAGACGCTGACATCATCACCCCAGGCCCCAAATATGAAGTTATCGATGATGGAAAGAAACACATGCTGATCATAAACAGCTGTGAGTTTGATGACGAGGATGAATATACTATTGCGGTTTTGGGAAAAATTTCTACAGCTAGACTCACAGTGGAGGGTAAGTGCTGGACCATCGCAGAACTTTTATCCTGCTTAAGAATCATCACAACTCCTCAGTATTCATTGAGTTGGTTGCCTCCTCTTTCGAACTAACTCATATGAATATGCCTTACTAATACATTATAGGTATAAGGCTCAAATTTATCTCGCCGATAAAGGACCAAACAGTGAAGGAAGGCAACACAGCTTGGTTTGAGCTGGAGCTCTCTCATGAGAACGTACCCGTCACCTGGTACAAGAACGACGTTAAAATCCATCCTAGCAGAACAGTGCTCACTCATGTGGATGGAAAGAAACACATCCTAGAAATAAAGGAAGTGACTCTAGATGATACCTGCCAGATTAAGGCAGAGGCCAAAGGAATTCCCTCCATGGCCAACCTGACGGTCATAGGTAACCAAGACCCTGTCTTCTCTCTGTCCTCTTCCAGTGTCCCTGTCCCTTCACTCTTCACTACAACTAGTGTCACAACTTTGTGTCTGTGCAGGTCCACCGAAGACCTTGAGCACTGTTTGTTTGTGAGACATTGTTTGTGTCCTTCTTGTGTTTGTGTTCCTTGTGGTTTTTTTTGTGTACTTTGACTGTCTTGTCCTTCGTCTTCTATATATGTATGTGTTTTGTATATGTATGTGCTATATATTGAGACTGATGTTGATTTTGAGACAATATATGCACTGCATATTGAGAGTCACCCAATATTTCCCCATTCCAGAGGGCGATGCGTACTTCACAGTTAAGCTGCAGGACTATACTGCAGTGGAGAAAGACGAGGTGGTTCTAGATTGCGAGCTCAGCAAAGAGGTCGATGTTATGTGGTACCACAATGAGGCCGAGGTCAAGGCCTCTAAGATGCTGTTTATTAAAGCTGAGGGCAAACGCAGGACCCTCACCATCAAGAAAGTCGGGGACAAAGACAAAGGACAATACGTATGTGATTGCGGAACAGACAAGACGACAGCAACACTTAACATTGAAGGTAAAGACAGAGATCATCTGCGTAATTTTGAGATTTTGTTTTTGTGGTCAAGATAATCCCACTTGGCACTCACCGCTGTTAAGGCAACTTCCCAGTTTTTGATGCAGACTGAAAACGCAAGTCTTCAGCCTACATCTCACCTGCACCGCCTCCTAACCTCACTCCCAGTCACCACCTCCTTACCTTTTGCACTTTCCTCTCCATTTTCTGCACTTTTAGCACTTTTTGGTTGCTCTCATCACCTCTTAACTATTACTTTCCATGCCTTGATCTTGGCTCTTATCACTCCACCCTGCCCAACATGGTAGAAACACACTACAAGAGTATCAAAGTTGTGTAAGATCAGAGTGCTCAGCTCTCTGGGAAGCTATTTTGCATAATTTCAAGCCTGATTATCAGCCTAATTTAGGGGAAATCAGGCCAGATATCTTATAGTGTCCTTCCACCCTAACCTGGGCCTTTCTGATTGTCTGTTCATTGTTTTGTCTGTGCTTTTGTCTGTCACTTTGTACACTCTTAAAAAAGATGCTTCTTCAGAGGTTCTTTATGGTTCCACTGGTCTCATAACAGAACCATCACTCTTTGAAGAAGCATCTGAACCCCTTTATGGTTCTTCAGTGCTGTTTGAAGAACCGTGGCCCTCAGCACCTAGTAGTTCCGTATAGAACCAAATGGTTCCTCAGACGTTCCTTCCTCCTAATGACATGTTGAAATCACATGTTCAGGATTGTACCTTCAGCACCAATATCTCCCCTGTGGGTTAGGGTTAGGGTTAGCCCATGTACAATCCTTTGTTTTGCTTTTTTATAACAATTGCAATATGACAGTATTATTATTATGGCTGTTATAGCCATTATTAAGAGCCATTTGGTTGTTTATGGCCCTATGAATGGGTTGCATAAAGCACAATAAAGGAGGTTTCCATATAGCACCTTTAAAAGAGGTTCTATATGGTGCCAAAAGCGAGGGCTCTACCTCTAATAATGAGCCAAATAACGTCTTGCTTCAGCCCTGCTGTCTGTCCATTGTCTGTTGTGTCTGTTATGTATTTATATGTGTACATATGTATGTATGTGTATATGTATGTGTTTATTTGTTTTCATTTTGTGTGAATTCCTAAATGTTTGAATCTTTAAAATGTTCCCTCCCTTAAACGTCAGCTCGCAACATCAAGGTGCTTCGGCCAATGTACGGTGCCGAGGTGTTTGATGGAGAGACGGCTCGTTTCGAGGTTGAGATCTCTGAGGATGATGTCCATGGCCAGTGGAAACTGAATGGAGAAGTCCTCAGTCCCTCTGCCGTATGTCCTTTGGAAAAAAGTCTAACAGATATTCTCTTAGCCATGGTTCAATTCACTTTCAATTCAAGCAAACCAGGAAGTGGATTTCCTTCTCAATCCAAATTTTGGCTTGAAAAAGTCATCATGTCCAAGGGATATGAGAACGTATGATCTCTCCTTAGCAACAAATTGTACTTTATTTTCACTCTTAAATTGAAATTGAATGAAAGTGAATTGACCACAGCCTTGCTATAATCACTTTCTGTGATTCTTAATGTTTCGTTGAAATACCCTGACCTTTGCTCGGCCATCTGCAGGACGTTGAGATTGTGGAAGATGGTGCCAAACACACTCTGATTTTGTACAACTGCAAAATCCCCCAGACAGGCGAGGTGGCGTTTACCGCCGCCAACGCCAAGTGTTCTGCCAACCTGAAAGTGAAGGGTGAGCTTTCACTTCCCTTGTCCTGTCTGCAGACTCTTACACATGTCCAGGCGCAGCGCTGTGCTCACGTCTTTCTCTTTGGAAAATGAAAGGCTTGAGCACATGGATATTCTTGCTGCTTCACATTTTTCTTAAATTTTGTTGTCCGTCTGTCTTATTTTGTGTTGTTCTTCAGTTTTTGTTGCTGCAAAAAATAACACAAAAACCATGTTGTTGCTTTATAAAATGCAGTGGTGATTTACTGAAGTATTGTCCACATGTATCGTCGTCACTATTGCATTTTGAAAAACAAGAACACGCTCTTTTGTGTTATGATGATATTTTTCGCCCCGTTGGGCTTTTATTTACTGACCTGAACACTCGGATTTACGTGATCCGATGTTTTAAGTCGTTGGCTCTTCATCTGCAGTTTGATATTAACTGTATCTCTCTGAATTAACAGAATTCCCAGTCTCATTCATTACGCCGCTCAGCGACATTCACGTGTACGAAAAGGATGAGGCGAAATTTGAGCTGGAAGTGTCCAGAGAGCCCAAAAGCTTCCGCTGGCTGAAGGGATCTCAGGAGTTGTCAAGTGATGATAAGTTTGAACTTCTGATGGAGGGAAAAAGACACACTCTGGTGGTCAAATCCGCCAGATATGAGGATGAAGCCAAATACATGTTTGAGGCAGAGGACAAGAGGACAGCTGGCAAGCTGATCATTAAAGGTTAGATGGATCTATTTTTAGATGGATCCATCAAATGTGTTAAAACCTTGTATTAAAATCTCCTTGTTATATCAATTCTGTTTGGCAGGTATTCGCCTCGAATTTATTAAGCCAATTAAGGACGTGACCGTGAAGGAGCGCGAGACGGCCGAGTTCAGCGTCGAACTCTCACATGACAAGATCCCAGTGGTCTGGTATAAAAACGACGTGCGTCTGCATCCCAGCAAGGTGGTCCACATGTCAGAGGACGGCAAGGTCCACAGCCTGGCCTTCAAGGAGGTCACCATCGACGACACCTCCATGATCAAAGTGGAAGCCATGGGCAAGACGTCAGAGGCGATGCTCACTGTGCTTGGTGAGTATCACTGACACACAGAGAGAAATTAAAGTTAAACTGCCATAGGTGTTAATGTCCCTTTTAAAACAGTAGGGATGGGACGATATATCAAAATTCTATATATCGCGATACAAAAGTGAAAATGTCTGTTGTGTCAGGAGCATGAATGGTGATATCAGCTCCATGTTATTCTGCTGTAGTAATCACTAATGACACTTGACCATCACAGTTTCACAAGCTCTCCATCCAAATTATATTATTGTCATTGGTTGCATTGAATCCTGAACCCCAGATCATGTATCGAATTGTGTTGTAAGATAAGCATATCGTCCCATCACTATAAAACACCTTTTGACATTAGAATTTAGGATAACACTTTACAGTAAGGGTCACTAAGTTAAGGGTTAGTTAATGCTTAATAAACATTAACTAACCCTTAATTTACAGTTAACTAATGTGTCTGGTAATCATTTACTATTGGTGTTCATGATAACTAAGGTATTCATTTATACATTATTTAATAGTCATCTTTATAAACTATTAAATAATGTATAAATTAATACCTTAGTTAACATGAACACCATTAGTAAATTACACATTAGTTAACTGTTAATTAAGGGTTATTTAATGCTTATTAAGCATTAACTAACCCTTAATTAATGTTCCCTTATTGTAAAGTGTTACCGAATTTAGTTATTAATGCCAAACTAGCCCAGTGTGTTCTGTTCAGGCACTGATGAAGTAAACATTTCTGTATTGTTGCAGAAACAGCAGTCAGAGTCTTTAGCTGAGCGGTGTGTGTGTGTCTGTCTTGCAGAGGGAGACCTGTACTTCACAGTCAAGCTGCAGAACTACACCGCTGTGGAGAAAGACGAGGTGACGCTGGCCTGCGAGCTGAGCAAGGCCGTGGCCGAGGTCACGTGGTTCAAAGACGGTAACGAAATCACGCCCTCCAAGAATATTCTCGTCCAATCCGACGGCAAGAAGCGCATGTTGACCATCAAGAGGGCGGCGAAGAGCAACATCGGCGCGTACACCTGCGACTGCGGCACCGACAAAACCACGGCCGACCTGAACATCGAAGGTAATGCCTCCGGCGGAACGATCCTCCCGACCAATCAGGACGCAGAGTCGCTCTCCGGCCGCGGCTCACCTCCCCTCCACCCGACCCTCCTCCCCCTCCACCTGATCGATGCCCCGTCAATATTCATCAATATTCCAGTGTATCGCTCAGATTTTGGCCCTTCACTGATAACACTTGAGGATAATCCAACGCTATAAAGCCTGCAGAGCATTAGAACTGGATGTGGAAACACTTGTAAGGACATCTGAAGTAATGCAGACATAATGTAAACAATGCTATGTACAGATGTCCTTATAACTGTTCATAATCTTGTTATACTGCTCTCAAAGCATTTCTAAAAAAAAAAAGCATTTATTTAATAGATTAGGAAATCTTTATCGGTTTGTGTGTTAGTATTTATAATTGATTATATATACTTATAAGGCCAAGTTATCACACCTAAAGCATTTGTAAACTATTATTTGTTTATAAGGCTTTAACAGTTTGTGTGAATAACTCCTGAAAATGTCCTTATAACTGTTTATGATCAAGTTTTAACACTCTATAAAGTGTTTGTAAACATCTTATTGTTTATAAAGGCTTTATTAATGTGTCCATAACATTTCTAGCTGTCCTTGAATGGTTATAATCCAATTGTAACACTTTATAAAGCATTTGTAAACTATTTGATTCATTTATTAATAGTTTATGAAGGCTTTATATATGTGCAAGTATCCTAAGAAACATTTAGAAGTCATAACAACACTAAAGAATTTGCAAACTGTTATTAACATTACTTTTCATAAGCGGTTTGAATCAAGTTATAACATCCAATAAAGCTAAACTATTGATCATGTATTGATAGTTTATAAAAGCTTAATGTGTACAGAAATGTGTACAAACTATTCATAAATGTCCTTCTAAGCATTATGATCCAGTCATAAAGCTCTATAAGGCGTTTATAAAGCATCTATTGACAGGACAGAAATGCCTCATAGAGTCGGGTTGTTGTCAAGTGTTGCTGCTTATTCTGCTTCTGCACAAACTGTAAGTCGCTCTGGACAAGAGCGTCCGCTTCCCGCCCAACATGTCAGCTGTGTATGAGTGTTTCTACCAGTTATCACACAGCTTTCTGCTGTGTTTCTGACAACATGTCATGTTTCAGCTGCTCTCTGCTTTCTGTGGCAGACTGACTTTCCTTCCGGTGTTAATAATGTGGTTTCCCCCGCAGAGCGCGACATCAAGGTCGTGCGTCCGCTGTACAGCGTGGAGGTGACCGAGACCGAGACCGCCAAGTTTGAGACGGAGATTTCTGAGGAAGACATCCATGGCAGCTGGAAGCTGAAAGGAGAAGCTCTGCACCAGTCTGCTGTAAGAGTCAGCAAACTGAAACCTGAAAAGACAAGATGAGGATGAACACTGAGAAAACCTGGACTACTGAGTCCAAAAGAAACAGACTTAGGAACTGAGAATTCATACATGCTGCATAAAGAATATATACAATAAAGGGTAACACTTTACAATAAGGGAACATTAATTAAGGGTTAGTTAATGCTTAATAAGCATTAACTAACCCTTAATTAACAGTTAACTAATGTGTTTGGTAATCATTTACTAATGGTGTTCATGTTAACTAAGGTATTCATTTATACATTATTTAATAGTTTATAAAGATGACTATTAAATAATGTATAAATTAATACCTTAGTTAACATGAACACCATTAGTAAATTACACATTAGTTAACTGTTAATTAAGGGTTAGTTCATGCTTATTAAGCCTTAATTAACCATTAATTAGTGTACCCTTATTGTAAAGTGTTACCCAATAAAGAATTAAGGACTCATTCTTTATGATGTCCAACTGTAAATATATATTACTTACAGCAAAACTGAGCCTAGCTTCAGTTCATTTCCAGATTTCCAGATTTAAATATTGAAAAACCAGTAACACTTTCTATGAAGCCAGTGTCTATAATACATTATAATCATACTTATAACACATTATAATGCCATCATAATGCATTATAAGTATAGTTATAATCATGCATAGACAGTTATAATGTTTTATAACATTACTCATAATCTGTTATAAAGCGTTTTCATTGAAGTGGTAATGAAAAAGCTTTATAACAGATTGTACGTAATGTGTTTATAATGTTATAAAACATTATAACTGTCTATGCATGATTATACCTATACTTATAATGCATTATGATGACATGATAATGTGTTATAAGTATGATTATAATGTATTATAGACACTGGCTTCATAGAAAGTGTTACCGAAAAACCTTTTGTATGAGCAGGTTTTCATATCAGACTCATTGAGAAGTTGAGATGCTACTAATACTGAAGTAGACTTTCTCTTCACATGCTGAACTCTGTGTATTGGAAGTGAATCAGACTGTTGTCCTCAGGATGTGGAGATCAAGGAGGAGGGCAGCAGACACATGCTGATCCTCTATAACTGTCGTAAGGACATGGCCGGAGGCGTCGACTTCGCGGCGGCGAACGCCAAATCCTCCGCTCAGCTCCGAGTGAAAGGTGAGAGAGACGAGACGGAAAACCACCGACACGACTGACAACACACACACACACACACACACACACACACACACCGCCCGACACGACGGCTCTCACACAAAATCAGGCTTGATTTTCTGAATTTTTGAATCCTGCAGCACAGACACTCAGACACAGACTCACTTATCTGGCCAAGATAAGGTTTGGCCTGCTGAGTTTTGTCACACAGACTCTTATCTAATGCAGAGATAAGGCGGTTTGCTGATAAATCTACAGGAAATATTCCCTGTTGTTGAGGAGGAGATGGAAAAGTACATTCCTGTCAGGGCTGGGTATCGCCACTGATTTCCCGAATCGCTTCGTTTCCGATTCACAAGGTCCCGATTCGGTTTGATTTCGATTCGATTCAATATCGATTCGGTTAGGGATATTTCAGTTACAATATCAATTTTGCTTGGATATGAAAGAGATTCTCAGAGAACTAATGCTGTAAATTGTGCAAGGAACCCTCTAACCTGGTGCATTATTAAAAATATTCATGTTTACATTAAGAATTGACCCCAAAGCAGTTACATTAATGTACTTTTGATTTAACATGACCAACACACTACAGCAGTCAACACAATACAGTGCAAGTTGAGCAACTCTACAGATTCTACAGGCATATATTGGGCATATATTAAAAGATCAATCTCTGGATGTTATGAATCGATATCGGATCATTCAAATGAAGATCGATTTGAATCAGAAAATAGATTTTTTAAACCCAGCCTTAATTCCTATATGCTCACTTAAGGTGTAAATATGGGTCAAAGGTCACATATTAAGTGAGCATATTGGAACGTTGTTTAGTATCTGTACTTTTCCATTTCTTCCTCTATACAGAACCATATTAATGTGAAATACTGACTCATCCACACAAGCACAGTGAACACAAAGTGCTGATGTGAAACACTCTAAAACATAAGAGTTACCCAACGTGAAATGCAGACGGCTCTGGAAATTTGCAGTAAAATTTTGTTGTTTCTACATCAAATTAAAACAATTAATCTAAAATTTTACTTGACCAATCATTTCCTATCCACTGAGCAAATTTATGTTAGAAACAATTTAGTCGTTTAAAAGACGTCTAAATGGTTTATAGATGCTAAAATTGGGCTGTACAGGGTTTAAAAGTGAAAGTTTTTATCTTAGCTTAGTACATACAAACTTCTCTGCTGCATATTTCTTATATTTACGACTGTTTATGCATTATCTAAATATGTAATAATGTGTTTACTGCTTGGTCTTAAACTCAGTGAGTTTTCTGAATCTGAAACTTTGGGCTTTCAAAGTATTTCATCTTTTCCGAACTCTGCGGCCGTTCAGACAGACGGGTGAAGCTTTACTTTAGTTTCCCAGCAGTCTGGAGAGATAATAATGCTCAGCAGAGTTTAATGTGAGGGTTAGGATAGTGTCAACAAGTATTCATCCTGACAGCCAGACGATTAAAGTGAAGGTCCGGCTCTCATCTGAGTCTCGCTGCCCCCTGACAGCCAGCCAGCCTTTAACCGGGTGTTAAGGGCTTTTAGTGCGGCATGTGAGGAAGCGAGTCGTAAATAGTTGAGGAAGCTTGTTAATCCGGACTGTCATCAAACTAATGACACAAAGTTGCGTGGCGGCGTTACGACACGGCGGGCCGAAGCTTCTGCACGTGCCGCTGGGTGACTCCCACTGGGCATTCTCCTCCTTTTTCCCGGAAAATTCCAGGCCGTCCGTTGATTGACAGGAGCAGGTTGGCTCCCCCCCGGTGTTTTGGCAGGAGCCGGGCCCTCGGCCAATCGGGCCCCGCGGTTATTTTAGAAGCCGCACGCCTTATCTAGAACGGGCCGTCGGTGATTGGCAGGGGGAGGAGGCGACCCCCCTCCCTCACCGGCGGCCCCCCGACCATATACATCTGACGGCGGCTCGTATGCTAATGAGCTCGACCCCCCGAGTGCCAAGTCCCAGGCGGAGATCTCCAGTTGTCCTGAGGGCTTTGGGGCTCCGGAGCAGTGGCCCGCCTGCAGCTCAGCCAAACCATGAGGATTAGCCACTGAAGGATTAGCTGCTTTTTTCTCTTGGGATTTTGACCTGCGGGGGGGAATAACCATGTCTTCTCCCCAATCCAAAGCGCGGGTGATCGGCCTGGCCCGGCCTCTGAAGGATGTAACCGTGACGGCCGGGGAGACCGCCACCTTCGAGTGCGAGCTGTCGTACGAAGGCATCGCTGTCGAGTGGCTCCTGGGGGGTACCAAGGTGGAACCGAGCGACAGAGTGAGTCCTGAGGAACACACACACACACACACACACACACACACACACACACACACACACACGCTGTCACTTCATTACAGGCCAAGACTTGATAGGACTGTGAACCAGAACCCTCTACCTGCACCGGACCCACCTGACTGATACAGGCCCTGCTCACATTTCTCAAACCAAACTCCAGTTCTCCTCCACACCTCTCCTCTCTCTGCACGTGTCTGTTGTCAGTAGCGATCGATCTTATCTATATTCCTGTTATTGATTTGTACACAACCATAAGGCCGCTCTGCCTGGCTTTCTTCATATAAGGGCCTGTGGGGGATCGGGATTCCAGCTGAGCACTTGATCTGGGTTTTGAGAGAACGCAGGAGGCTTTTCTGCCCCGCAAGCGTTCTGCCGGTTTATTTTTAACCCGCTGCAGCAGTGTGAGGCGCGGGGCAGGTGGCAACACGCTATCTGACAGGTTTCATTTTTTAAAAATGTCTTTGTGCCGTCGCTCCGCTGTGGTTTTCACGCTGAAAAGCGTTGAAACGAGAGTCCAGGCCTCAAATATCCAAACATAACCGAGGATTAGTTTGATTATTGACTGTAATTTGATAACTCAGCTGCTCCCGAGGCCACAGGATCTTTTCTGGGCTGCAGGGTTGTGCAACATTATCCTGCTGAGTGTTACATGGTCAACATACATACATTACATACACATACAGCCACAACATACATGACTTCAATCCACAAGTTGTTTGATAACTCTAATTTGCATCAAAGATTTTATCTGCTGGTTTTCTTTAATTGTGAAATTTAGATGAACTAAGTCATGAAAAGGGAAAGAAACCCGGGGCTTTTGAGGATTTCTAAGGTTGTATATTTCCAGAGAACATATATAACATATCAGCATATACATCAGAGCCCATCTGGAGCTGAACCTTATGTGTGTTTATGGGCTGCAGGAGGGAGCATGTGTTAGCTTAGCTGTTCTCTGACAGATCATCTGCATTAGCAATTAGCCAGTTTCCTGTTGAGTTGCGGTCTGGGTTAGGGTTTACCCCCCACCCCCTCCCCCTCCCACCCTTCCACACACACACACACACACACACACACCCCTCCCAACCCTCCCCCAACCCCCACTGGTTGTGTAACTCCTGTGAAACTGACTTTAACAAAATGAAACATGTGAATCCATGAAGTGTTTTTCAGTCTTCTGATGGAAGTGTTGAGTTAAACTGATTTGATGGTTAAAGTTAGAAGGGAAAGTGCAAAGTATTGATTCTTTCCACCAAGTCTCTGGAAAAAGTTCCTTTATTTCACATGAGATAAGAAGTGAAGGAGCGCTCCTGGACTTTTTGTGTGCAGCAAGAATCAATCATTTCAGAAATAAATATTCATTTATTCATGAGATCCAAAAGTTCCCAAGTGTTGCCGTGTTAACAGAGTCTCAGAGTATTTCAGTCCACCAGTGAAATGAAATGTTAGCTAGATGCTATACTGGTATAGCAGAGTTACAGGGGGGGGGGGGGCAGGTTCAAACCAGCCTGCTGCCAGCTGCCTGCTCTTTACAGCTGACTGACCAGCTGCCTGTCTCTCTCTCTCTCTCTCTCTCTCTGCCTGTCTCTCTCTCTGTCTCTCTCTCTCTCTGCCTGTCTCTCTCTCTGCCTGTCTCTCTCTCTCTGCCTGTCTCTCTCTCTGTCTCTCTCTGCCTGTCTCTCTCTCTCTCTCTCTCTCTCTCTCTCTCTCTGTCTCTCTCTCTGCCTCTCTCTCTCTCTCTGCCTGTCTCTCTCTCTGTCTCTCTCTCTCTCTCTCTGCCTGCCTCTCTCTCTGCCTGTCTCTCTCTCTCTCTCTCTCTCTCTCTCTCTCTGTCTCTCTCTCTCTGCCTCTCTCTCTCTCTGCCTGTCTCTCTCTCTGTCTCTCTCTCTCTCTGCCTGTCTCTCTCTCTCTCTCTCTCTGCCTCTCTCTCTCTCTCTGCCTGTCTCTCTCTCTGTCTCTCTCTCTCTCTCTGCCTGTCTCTCTCTCTCTCTCTCGCTCTCTCTCTCTCTGTCTCTCTCTCTGCCTCTCTCTCTCTCTCTGCCTGTCTCTCTCTCTGTCTCTCTCTCTCTCTCTGCTTGTCTCTCTCTCTGCCTGTCTCTCTCTCTCTCTCTCTGCCTGTCTCTCTCTCTGTCTCTCTCTCTCTCTCTCTCTCTCTCTCTGCCTGTCTCTCTCTGTCTCTCTCTCTCTGCCTGTCTCTCTCTCTGCCTGTCTCTCTCTCTCTCTCTGTCTCTCTCTCTCTGCCTGTCTCTCTCTCTGCCTGTCTCTCTCTCTCTCTCTCTCTCTCTCTCTGTCAGGTGGTGCTCAGGGCGGATGGGAAGATCCACAGCCTGACTCTGAGAGACGTCCAGCTGAGTGAAGCCGGACCGGTCCAGCTGGCCGCCAAGGACTTCCAGGCTGACGCCAGCCTCATCGTCAGAGGTACAGGACCCTGGTCTCTAATCTGCTGGACTCTGCTGGACTCTACTGGACTCTATTGGGTCATTCTGTGTCAACTCAACCAAATTTCAGGAACTTCGCCAGCTCGAACTTTTGATTTTGATCATGTTTCTCCTGGTGGAAGATAAACATAAATGATGAAGAAAGCCCAAATATTAAAGCTCACTGATCATTATTTACTGAGTTTCCCCCAATTTTGTAGAAAACAA
Organism: Centroberyx affinis; assembly: GCF_046629955.1. Taxonomy (NCBI): domain Eukaryota; kingdom Metazoa; phylum Chordata; class Actinopteri; order Beryciformes; family Berycidae; genus Centroberyx; species Centroberyx affinis. Next base: position 48,841 of record NW_027279117.1, read on the forward strand.
TAATTGTCGCCTGTGATCTGGATCAGGTTTAGGAGTCTGAAAGCGACACTGAGAAAGGAGGCAGCTCCACTATTTCTCTTTCACAGAGAGACTTGTAGGCAGACTACAAGATTCTGGCAGTTTCAGCACTTGATTTGTGATGTGAGCCTATGGCAGTAGCTGAAAAATGAAACAAAAAAGTGTTTTTTTAAGAGTTTAAATGTTAATCACTCCAAATCTATCAAAGACATCTCAATATCCTTTTACTTCCTGGTTTAAAATAAAAATATGGTCTGGTCCTGGTGGTTTATTGTGAATATAGCTCCACAATGAAATTGTCAAATTGGACATGTTTTCAAAGGTCAAAAACCAACTGTGTGACACATGGTAGGAAGCCAGTCTTTTGTGTCCATAAAGAAGAGGTTCTGAAGTAAAGATAATATAAAAATTGGAAATGTATCTTTTTCCTTCATAAAAAAAAACCGATGCAAATATATATTAGGCAAATATGAACCCCCAAAAAATATGTTTCCAAGGGTCAGAAATACACTGCACTGACAATGTGTGCCAAACCAATACATTCATAGTAGTGCAGAGGGGCTGCACATTGAAGTAAGGACTGTTCCTCTCATGAAATCCACGGCTGGGGGCAGAAAGTTCGTTAGTTAAAGTCACATGACTCACTGATGGACGGTCTGCAGGATCCTGCGCTTCGTCAGACGGCCTCTAGAGGGCGCCATGGGTCTGCACAGGACCTGTGCTTGTTTTTTGGCATTTTTCATTTGCCCAAATTATTTTTTAATGAAGGAAAAAGACACATTTTCAAATTTTATATTATCTTTTACTTCAGAACCTCTTCTTTATGGACACAAAAGACTGGCTTCCTAACATTTGTCACACAGTTGGTTTTTGACCTTTGAAAACATGTCCAATTTGACAATTTCATTGTGGAGCTATCAAAGCTGTCAAATTTGACTACTTGATTCTGGAGAATAAACTCATCTCAGAGAATAAACCACCAGGTCCTTGCAAATGCAAGCTTTAATATTTGGGCTCTCTTCATCATTTATGTTTATCTTCCACCAGGAGAAAAATGATCAAAATAAAAAATTCAAGCCCTTTTCAGTTTGTTTCATCTGATTCAGTATCAGAACAGGCTGAGAACTGCTCAGTATTTCACAAGAGAAAAACAAAAAAAATCAACATGATAGTAAATTTGTATAGCAGAAATATGCTTTTTTTTCCCCCCTATCCCATAAATCTCACAACCCCCCAAAATTATCTTGCGACCCCCTGGTGGGTCCCAACCCCCAGGTTGAGAACCACTGCTCTGCTCAACTGTAATTTTCTCTTCTCTTCTCTACTGTAATTTACTCTGCCTTCTCTCTCTCTCTCTCTCTCTCTCTCTCTCTCTCTCTCTCTCTCTCTCTCCCTCTCTCTCTCTCTCTCTCTTTCTCTCAAGCTGTTAGCATCAAAGTGTGATTTACACCTAAAGTGCCAACAGGCTGCAGCAGCTGCAGTGAGCAGCTGAGTGTCAAGATGCTGGTTTCCCATCAGCAGAGGAAACAGCTGACTGTCTTCTGTTTGTTTGGGTGGAAATAAAATAATAAAATAATAAAAGATGAATGTGATGAATTCAGAATAGAGACTCAACTCACTGGCATTCACTGTCAGTTCGGTCTTAACCTTTTTTCAGACATTCAAAACCGACTGAACTGAAGGTGAATGGAATCAAAGTGTTGAGTGTTAAAAGAGGCTGAAAGGTTTTTTAAGTCTAACACTTTACAGTAAGGGGTTAGGGTTAGTTAATGCTTATTAAGCATTAACTAACCCTTAATTAACAGTTAACTAATGTGTCTGGTAATCATTTACTAATGGTGTTCATGTTAACTAAGGTATTAATTTATATATTATTTAATAGTCATCTTTATAAACTATTAAATAATGTATAAATTAATACCTTAGTTAACATGAACACCATTAGTAAATTACACATTAGTTAACTGTTAATTAAGGGTTAGTTAATGCTTAATAAGCATTAACTAACCCTTAATTAACAGTTAACTAATGTGTCTGGTAATCATTTACTAATGGTGTTCATGTTAACTAAGGTATTAATTTATATATTATTTAATAGTCATCTTTATAAACTATTAAATAATGTATAAATTAATACCTTAGTTAACATGAACACCATTAGTAAATTACACATTAGTTAACTGTTAATTAAGGGTTAGTTAATGCTTATTAAGCGTTAACTAACCCTTAACTTAGTGACCCTTATTGTAAAGTGTTACCTGTATTTTTCTCTTGACTTCTATTGCTTTTGCTGTTGCTGACTAACTAACCGTCCTGTGGTCCTGAGCAGAGCCTGCGGTGGAGTTCACCAAGCCTCTGGAGGACCAGACGGTGGAGGAGGAGGCCACCGCCACGCTGGAGTGTGAAGTCTCCAGAGAGAACGCAGAGGTGCGCTGGTTCAGAGACGGACAGGAGATCCGCAAGACCAAGAAGTACGACATGATCGTCGAGGGCCGCAAGAGAGCGCTGCTCATCCACGACTGCACCCTGGACGACTCCAGGACCTACACCTGCGACGCCAAGGACTTCAAGACCTCCTGCTTCCTCAATGTTGAGCGTGAGTACAGCTGGAGGGCCGATGTTACAAGATATTAAAGATATGTGGATATTAAAAGATACTAAAGATGTCTGGTGTGTTTCAACAAGGAGACCAGAGGGCAGGTAAATGTGATGCTTCAGTTCTGACTGTAATCAGGCGTTTTGATTCACACAGGGTTCCTACGCAGGTCTGGAAAGTCTGGAAAAGTATTAAAAATGAATTTGATCATTTCCAGGTCTTGAATAGTTTGGGAATTTGAAAAAATGTCTGGAAAAGTATGGAGAATGTTGCGGTTCAGGTCCGATACACACATCATTGTAGCTTTTATGTTGTTGTAGAGCCACTTTGAGTCCACAGGTTTTGTTGATGTGAAGAATAATGTTCAGATAGAGGGACGCTCTTATTACCCAGCCGCTGTCAGCATGCATTATATCAAATACCCACCAACATCAAATCCGGTCAAGAACATAGGGTCTGGGAAAAATATGGAATTTTAAAATGGAAAGCGTGTAGGAACCCTGCCAATCATCTCACATAGTCTGATATTTGTCTCTGTGAAGAACAATCTTCATCTATACAGTGATATGAGCTAGTTAGCAGGGGCAAGATGTCTGTCTGCGTAAATCATATTGAACACCAGACAAAATCTTCAAAACAACTCAAGGTCTGGAAAAAGGTTGGAATTTTTTAATTGAAGATGTGTAGAAACCCTGTTCACACCAGCAACAAGCCACATGGTTTTGGCTTCTAAGAAATTGAACAGTGAGCAGAAACTGTGTCTGTGATGTGAGTTTTGGATGGAGAATCATCTTCTGAAGTGTCTCTGTGTTCACAGCTCCACATGTTGAGTTCAGTAAGCCGCTCCATGATGTCGAGGTCAAAGAGAAGGAATCTGCCAGGTTCGAATGTGAAGTTTCCAGAGAAAACGCCAAGGTAACTGAAGAAGAGAGGAACGTCCGCTCTCTGCTGCCAGAAAGTGACATTTTGGATGTGGATAAAACCACTGAGGGGCCGGGAGGGGATTTGGTTGAAATCACGATAATCGTCAATCGAGGATTTTTCTCTAACGATATATATCACGATATGCCACACACATACAAAATCACGTTAAATAATCAAATTAGTGTTCGTCCCATTGAACTGAACGGTAATGTTAGGTGTGATGTCAAACAAAACTGAAATTCTCAAATAATATTCCTTAAAATAAATTTAAAATAAAGTTTTCGGTAACACTTTACAATAAGGGTCACTAAGTTAAGGGTTAGTTAATGCTTAATAAGCATTAACTAACCCTTAATTAACAGTTAACTAATGTGTAATTTACTAATGGTGTTCATGTTAACTAAGGTAATAATTTATACATTATTTAATTGTTTATAAAGATGACTATTAAATAATGTATAAATTAATACCTTAGTTAACATGAACACCATTAGTAAATGATTACCAGACACATTAGTTAACTGTTAATTAAGGGTTAGTTAATGCTTATTAAGCATTAACTAACCCCCCTCTCCTCTCCTCCTCTCTCCTCCTCTCCTCTCCTCTCCTCTCCTCTCCTCTCCTCTCCTCTCCTCTCCTCCATGGTGGGACACACAGACACACAAACCACTCTCCAATTATAGTAGTGGGATAAGAATATAGACCCATATTCAAAAGACACTCAGTTGATTTGTGTTTTATTCATATTTAGATATGAAATGGCTGTTACACTGTAGATGAGCCAACAGCAGCTTTCAAGTGTGAAATACAAAAATACAATATAGTGTGAAAAGTGTGAATAATGTATGAAGAGGAACTTGTTTACATCATTATTGTTATTTCTCAGTTTTTCAACCTTTCTCCTCCTCTCTGTCCGCAGGTCTGCTGGTTTAAGGATGGAAGTGAGATTAGAAAGGGGAAGAAGTATGAAATTATCGCCCAAGGAGTGAAACACATCCTCATCATCCACAAGTCGGTGTTTGATGATGAGGCCGAGTACGAGTGTGACGCCAAGACCTCCAAATCCTCCGGCATGCTGACTGTCGTCGGTAAGAAAATATTCCACACATTTTCCTGTAATTCAGACACATTTAGTGTCTTTGGAAACCTTGGGATCTAGAATTTAAAATATAGTTCTGTGGGTTTGAACAAAGCTCGGCCACGCAACGTGAGTTTGTAACGACGGAGCCGCCGGCAGGACCGGCAGGGTGGAAGAAGTTAATCTCTATCATCACCATATAATGCTGATATACATTTTACATCTGCAGACATTTAATCACCGCACTGTTTCTCCTCTCGCAGAGGAGGAGGCGAGGTTCACCAAGAACCTGTCGAACGTGGAGGGAACAGAGACGGACAGCGTGAAGCTGATCTGTGAAGTGTCCAAACCCAGCGCCGAGGTCAGCTGGTACCGAGGAGACCAGGAGCTGCCGGAGGGCGGCAAGTACGACCAGATCGTCGACGGCAAGAGGAGGATCCTCATCGTCCACGACCTCAAGATGGCCGACGCCGGAGAATACAGCTGCAGGCTGAGTCCCAGCATCAAAACATCCGGAACGCTGAAAATTAATGGTGAGATTCCGACAAGTTGAATATATCTGTTGTTAAAGTAATCGCTGCTGTCGGATGAAAACCTTTTATCAACAAGTCAGTTTGTCAAGAAAACAAAACGTTTGATGAAGCCTTTACTGATGCCCATTTAGATTGAAGGCTGATCATTTTTTAACAGACTGCAGAGGTCTGGAAAGGTCAGGAAACCATTGGCTCCATAATGTTGTATATATATCCTTTATTTAACCAGGTAAAAGTGTCATTGAGATTAAAATCTCTTTTTCAAGAGTGACCTGGCCAAGAGAGCAGCATAAACATTGTTACAACAATAGACACAAACAATACAAACAGACAAATACAACTGTCACACACTACAAATGAGAGAACACAGTATCCAGTTAATATGCAATACAAGGTCAAGGACAAAAATCCAGTTATGATGCATAAACAGGTACAATTTCCTAACATGATTTCAGTGAAAATTTAGAAGCAATCACATTGAGCAAGAGTACTATTTTCTCGATCCTTTAAAATTGACTTAAATTCCCCCATAGTAATCAGCTCTGACAATTTCAGGTCCTTCTGTACATTATTCCAGGAAGAAGGGGCAGCGTATTTAAAAGCTTTTTTGCCTAATTCTGTTCTAACTCTGGGGACCAACATCTGTAGAATATCGTGAGAGCGCAGGCCATATTGATTTTGGTTTTTACACATGTATGTACACAGATAAAGAGGAACTAGCCCAAGGAGAGATTTATATATAAAAGCCAACCAATGCGAAAGTCTGTTGTGGGTGTCATTTGGCATGGGAATGGATCTGTGTGCAAAACGTCATGCACAGGAAGGTAGTTTTGGTAAGAAGACGAATAATGCTGCCGGCCCCGAAATCTGAAAATCATCAAATCTTGGAGTTGTAATCTGATTTTTCTTACACAACAGCAGTGATATGTGTCACAAGGTTGATTTGTAGACTAGAGCTGCAACGATTAATCAATTAATCGATTAGTTGTCAACTATTAAATTAATCGCCAGCTATTTTGATAATCGATTAATCGGTTTGAGTAATTTTTTAAGAAAAATAAGTCAAAATTCTCTGATTCCAGCTTCTTAAATGTGAATATTTTCTGGTTTCTTTCCTCCTCTATGACAGTAAACTGAATATCTTTGGGTTGTGGACAAAACAAGACATTTGAGGACGTCATCTTGGGCTTTGGGAAACACTGATCCACATTTTTCACCATTTTCTGACATTTTATAGACCAAACAACTAATCGATAAATCGAGAAAATAATCGACAGATTAATCGACAATGAAAATAATCATTTGTTGCAGCCCTATTATAGACAATATTTCTTTGCGATGATAAGAAAACAGTGTCTCCACATTAGGGCTGGGCGATATGGTTGAAATTAATATCATGATAATCATAAGGATTTCTCTCGATATCGATACATATCCTGATATGGTTCACACATGCAAAATCACGTTAAATAATCAAATTAATGTTCATCTCATTGAACCAAATGGTAATGTTAAGTGTGATGTCAAACAAAACTGAAATTTTCAAATAATATTCCTACCATACCTCATTTTAGCAGAGTTTTTCAGTAAAATTTGCTTGTCATCATCAATTTAGACAGCAAAAATGTGTGTCACGATATTAAAATATCTTCATATGATCACGATATGATTCCACTGAAAGACGATAAATGATATTATTGAATTATTATTATTGCCAACCTCCGATCTGCCCATTCCTCCTCCCAGAACTGGCAGCTGAGTTCATCTCCCGGCCCCAGAGCCAGGAGGTGGTGGAGGGGGAGAAGGCCGAGTTCGGCTGCTCCGTCTCCAAAGACACCTACGAAGTCAAATGGCTGAAAGACGACAAGGAGCTGGAAGCCGGAGACAAATACCAGATGATCAGCGACGGCAAGAGAAGGACTCTGGTCATCAAGAGCTGTGAGCTGAAGGACGCGGGCGGATACGTCGTGATGATCGGCACGACCAGAGCCAGCGCCGACCTCACTGTACTGGGTACGCCCCTTTAGATGTCAGGCTGTACATAGATCTGGGTTTTGGGTTTAGTTACTGTTTAATCTAGCATCAACATGCAGCTGAATTGTCGCTGGTGGTTGTGTCATGTTAGCGTCTCCCTTGTCGTTCCTCAGAGAAACTGAAGATCATCACCCCGCTCAGGGACACCGAGGCTAAAGAAGGCAAGGAGATCGTCCTGAACTGCGAGGTGAACACAGAGGGAGCCAAGGCCAAGTGGCTGAAGAACGAGGAGACCATGTTCGAGAGCAGCAAGTTCATCATGGTCCAGAGGGACAACGTCTTCTCCCTGAGGATCACAGATGCCCAGAAGGGAGACGAGGCAAACTACAGCATCAGCCTGACCAATCAGAGAGGAGAGCAGGCCAAGAGCTCCTGCAAACTCACAGTCAAAGGTCCGTTTCCACTGCTTCTCACTGACACTGGACACCATGTCTTCTCAATGTTTGTTGAGTTCTTGCATAGATTTCTCTCTTACTTTCTTAGTTTACCTTACATAGGGTCCCTGGCTTCTACATAGGTAGCATGAGCAGTGTGGTGGGTTTTATGTGAAACTAGGACTTGAAGATTCTCCATCAGCACACAATAACACTGATGTGTAAGCAGAAGTCCACTTGTACCCATTTCCCATGCCAGGCAAATGCTCAATTTGACAAACGATGTGTGAAAGATGTGAAATTTGCATGATGTTTTAGCAGACTGGATTTGAAACTTTCCTTTTGGAGACTTTCCTTTTTGAAGACTTTAAAAGGCAGTAAGAATCCTCAGGTTGCTTCAAATCAGACGCTGTTTCCACTTTGGATTAATGCATCATGTTTCTGTTGTGCAGAGGAGAGTCTGAGGATCGTGGTTCCTCTGGAGGACGTCGACACACAGGAGAAGAAGACGGTCAGCTTCTCATGTAAAGTAAACAGACCGAATGCGACTCTGAAGTGGATGAAGGCCGGCCAGGAGATCGTCTTCAACAAGCGCGTCGTCTACAGAGTCGACAAAGAAAAACACACAATCACCATCAAAGACTGTACGCTGGCGGACGAGGGTGAGTACACCGCCATCGCCGGAGACGACAAATCCACAGCCGAGCTGATCATCAGCGAGGCGCCGACAGACTTCACCGCGCACCTTAAAGACCAGACCATCACCGAGTTCGACGACGCAGAGTTCACATGCAAGCTGTCCAAGGAGAAGGCTGAAGTGAAGTGGTACAGAAATGGACGAGAGATCAGAGAAGGACCAAGGTAGGAGCTGGATGCTGCGTCTTCAGTCGTTCAAAGTTCAAATGTCTATCTGCCGTCCTTAATTCAAATGTATTCTCTAAAATAATCCATATATTTTACCAGATACACATTCGAAAAAGATGGAAAGATTTGCATACTGCGTATCAAGGAGTGCAGACCAGACGATGAGTGTGAATACGCCTGCGGTGTGGACGAGAAGAGATCCAGAGCCAGGCTCTTCGTTGAAGGCAAGTGCCTTCATATTTAATATTTATTGAAACTTTCACACTGTCCCTGCTTTCAATGAGTTCTAAATCCATTTTTGTGTTTGTTCAGAGACCCCAGTGGAGATCATCAGACCGCCACAGGACGTGTACGAGCCTCCAGGCTCAGACATCGTGTTTGAGGTGGAGCTCAACAAGGACAGAGTGGAAGTGAAGTGGCTGAGGAACAACATGACGATCGTCCAGGGAGACAAATACCAGATGATGAGCGAAGGCAAAGTCCACAGACTGCAGGTCTGTGAGATCAGGCCTCGCGACCAGGGAGAGTACAGAGTCATCGTCAAGGACAAAGACGCCAAGGCCAAGCTGGAACTGGCAGGTTCGTGCTCAGACTCCATCGATCAATCAACAGGCAGAGAACTCTCTCAGGAAAAAAAAAGTTACAGAACCACAATTGTTGACCACAAAGTCACTGTGGTGGAACTGTGGTGTCACGATGTTGTACCTTTTTTCTGATAGTGATTAAACAGCTATTCATGAGACTACTGATACATGAAACTACCATTATCCTGTTTTTATCCTGTGTTATTGTTTTAACTTTGGCTCCATGCTTTGTCCTCCTTCAGCTGTGCCAAAGATCAAGACCACAGACCAGAGTTATGTGACAGACGCTGGGAAGCCCATCGTCATGGCGGTTCCCTATAGCGCCTACCCCAAGGCCGAGGCCGACTGGCTGTACAACAACCTGAGCATGCCCAAGGACAACATCCACACCTCCGCAGACCGCACCGAGTACAAACTGAAGGACCCCAAGAAGTCCGACGAGGGGCGCTACAAGATCCTCATCAAGAACAAACATGGAGAGGGAGAGGCCTTCATCAACCTGGAAGTTATCGGTGAGTTGTCCGTAAACAAAGACTTAGCTAACACTATTATTAGATAGTTGTCGTGTAGGTTTTATTGCGTTTGTACTTGAATTAGATGTGAGCCTTGCAATCGTCCCAAAGGGAACCTGCACTGTACCAAGAGCAAATGCGTTCAGGGTTAGTTTTGAGATTTAATAGTGATCAACTGAGGACCTTTTGCCAATGTACCAGTCTTAACCATAGACTGTAAAACCAGAGGGACGTAGTGAGTGCGATGTCACCCATTGGCTTCTGAAGGGCCTGCTATTGGTCAATAATCGGCGACCTGTCGATCACTAGGAAAACAATCCTGTTTTATATCTGTTATCTCTCCTTTCTAATTCTCTCGACCAAAACCTTTATATCTCCCAGTTCTAAAAGTATGTCAAAGGTCTTCTTGTTGCATCAGTTCTCATTCCCCCCCACCTCTCATCCCCAGACGTCCCTGGACCAGTGAAGAACCTGCAGGTGGTCGACACCGCCGACGGTGAGGTCAGCCTGGCCTGGGAGGAGCCCGAGAGCGACGGAGGAAGCAAGGTCATCGGCTACGTGGTGGAGAGACGCGACGTGAAGCGCAAGACCTGGACGCTGGCCACCGACCAGGCCGACAGCCCCGAGTACACCGTGACCGGCCTGCACAAAGACTCCATGTACTTCTTCAGAGTCTGCGCCCGCAACCGAGTCGGCAGTGGACCCAACGTAGAGACGGACAAAGCTGTGCAGGCCAAGAACAAGTTTGGTGAGAATTATTTGTCATCATGTTGTCTTTTTAAATGCAGGTGTGGTGCAGGAACGGTTAACATGTCCCTCTGCTTGAGCCCGGATCTCATTTTGGTTCTCGGGTGAAAAGGTTTCAGATAATCCTCTTTAAAAAAGAACCAAATGTTCCCCTACTGGCCTTCTGCTATTGGCTGGTCTTTGTGCCAGGTGATGTCACCACCTGTTGTACCTGCCACCTGCCAATAGCAGATGGCCAGTGCAGTACCCTACTTTTCACCATTAGGTGTCAGGCTTCACCACAGCTTTAGGTGGGGTTTGGTTACTCTTTAAAGAGGAACTAAACCCCAAACCCAAATCTGTGTAAAGCCTGACATCTACAGGTAAAAAACATGCTACTGAAAAGACCATCTGCTATTGGCTGATCTTTGGTGCCAGGTGATGTCACCTTTCATAGAGTATAACAGGTGGTGACATCACCTGGCACAAAGACCAGCCAATAGCAGAAGGCCAGTTCAGTACCCTACTTTTCACCATTAGGTGTCAGGCTTTACACAGATTTGGGTTTGGAGTTTAGTTACTCTTTAAATCAATCTCAAGAACTAAATTCCCATCAGTACCAGAACAGTCCACTTCTTAAATGCAGATTCCTCTTCACTCGCTGGATTCCCCTGTATTTTCAGACGTTCCCGACGCGCCTCTGAACGTGATCATCGGAAACGTCACCAAGTTCGGCTGCACCGTGTCCTGGGAGCCTCCCGAGGCGGACGGCGGCTCGCCCATCACCGCCTACATCATCGAGCTTCGCGACAGGACGTCCGTGAAGTGGTCGGCCGTCCAGGTGACCAAACCCGGCGAGCTCAGCGCCGTCGTCAACGACGTCATTGAGAACAAAGAGTACATCTTCAGAGTCAAGGCCGAGAACAAGGCCGGCGTCGGCAAACCCAGCGCCGCCTCCGCACCCGTCAAGATCATGGACCCCATCGGTGAGTTCTGCTGTCAGACAAAACTATCTGCCAAACAACGGTCTGTAGTCCAGATTTTTTCTGGGAAATTATTTCTGCAGCCACAGGGATCCAGTTCCCCCACTGGGATTATTGTTTTCATCACATCTTAAGGCTGGACGATATGGTTGAAATCAATCTCACAATAATTATAAGGATTTTTTTCGATATTGATATATATCACAATATGGCTCACGTACGCAAAATCACATGTTAAATAATCAAATTAATGTTCATCCCACTGAACCGAATGGTAATGTTAAACAAAACTGAAATTTTCAAATAATATTCCTTAAAATGTTTCATATCTAATTTTTTTCAGACAGCAGAACTGTGTGTCATGATTTCCCCAAATCACCAGATCATCACCATATGATTCCACTGAAAGACAATAAATGCTAATGTTGAATATATCTTATATAATCTTATAGTCTACACTGTGTCTGTAGATATCAACAGTGGAGTTTTTTGCTGGCTAATCCAACCTATTCTGCCCTGAACAATCAAGACACATTTCTGTGGAGTGACAAATTCACATTGTATTTTGTTTTTAGTTGTTATTGTTTGAATCTTTTGCCTTATGTCACTTTTTAGCAGTTGTGGAAGAAGTACTGAGATGTTTTACTGCAGTAAAAGTAGCAATACAACAATGTAAAGATACTCCATTACAAGTAAAAGTCCTGCATTCAAAATCTTACTGAAGTAAAAGTACATAAGTATTGGCAGCAAAATGTACTTAGAGTATCAAAGTAAACGGACTCATTATGCAAACTGTCCCCATTTAGAGAGTTATATTTTTCATAAATTATTGGAATATTAATACTGATTTATTGACATACATGTACATGTAAGCAGCATTTTAAAGTTGTCAACGTGAAGCTGATCTTAACAATTTAGCTTTACTTTTGGGTAGTCTAATCTATAACAATGCTATTTTATAGTTATTTTATAAAGATGATCAAATGTTTTAAACATAAAATATTGATCTGAAAAGTAACTAGTAACTATAGCTGTGAAATAAATGTAATGGAGTAAAAAGTACAATATTTCCCTCTAAAATGTAGTGGAGTATAAGTACAAAGTAGCATAAAATGAAAACACTCAAGTAAAGTACAAGTACCTCAAAATTGTACTTAAGTACAGTACTTGAGTAAATGTACTTAGTTACTTTCCACCACTGTTTTTTAGCATCCCACCCATCCCACTCAGATGTGCAGCTAGCTGCAGTAGTGTTGCTGGGTTTCCGTCCCAGTAAGGTTTTTGTGCTTGTGTGTGTCCGTCTCCTCCAGAGCGTCCCAGTCCTCCTCTGAACCTGGTGTGGCAGGACCAGAACAAGAATTCGGTCCAGCTCTCCTGGGAGACTCCGCTGAGCAACGGAGGCAGCATGATCACCGGCTACATCATCGAGCGCTGCGAGGACGGCACCGACAAGTGGCTCCGCTGCAACGCCCGGCTCTGCCAGGACCTCACCTACAAGGTAGGACCAGCAGGCGGACGGGATGGAGGATTATGATGTTTATGTATGAAACAGACAAAGTTTATCAACGACAGTATTGGCAAATCTGTAATATCAAATCATCTGGAATCGACTTTTTGAAAATTCTGTTTATTCATTTTGCATATTCACAGTATAACAAAACATAACATAACATAAAACCAGTGCCATAATAAGATATATTACATCTTACATTTATCACATACTGTACATACACACCACTTCCCCCTCCCACACAGAGACAGGTCTTCCAGCATCACTCCCACCCCACAAAGTATATATACGGAGATAGAAAAAATAAAAAAATGTAAAATAGTTAGTAAATTAATTAGATTCCATGTAAGTCATCCATGGATCCCAAGTCTTATGGAACAGCTGTGGGCTACCTCTCATGGCATAGGTTACTTTCTACAAAGGAGCACATGAATTTACCTCATTAATCCACTGAGTAATACTTGGGGGATCCTCATGTATCCGTTTAGATGTGATGCATCTTTTGGCAGCTGTGATATCTCGGCTAACAAAACCCTTTATCCTTTGGGAGGGAAGATTCAGATCGGTCAAGTCCCCCAACATTACAATCACAGGAGATAAAGATATTTCCCTTAATAAAACTTCTTCAAGAATATTCTCAATCTCCAGCCACCACCGTCTAAGCTTAGAACAAGACCGCACCATATGTACCAACATACCAGTCTCCAGTTTGCAGCGGGGCCAGAGAGGAGATGAATCGGTGTTAAAACGGTTCAGTCTCTCAGGCGTAAGATATGCTCTGTGTATAAATTTGTAATTGCAGAGCTTATACCTGGTGTTAATGTATGGAATGGACTTTTTGTACCCACTTGAGGTCTGTGCAAGACCAGGGTCAAAGTCATTCATTCACGCATTCTCTCATTATTTATTCACTTACTTATCTGTTTACTCATTTATTTGTTTATTGATTAATACTGTAACCATGGTTGTACGTTGTGTCAGGTGTCTGGTCTGAAGTACGGCACCAAGTACAACTACAGAGTGTTTGCTGAAAATGCCGCCGGCATCTCCGACCCGTCCAGCACCATCGGACCTCTGCTGGCTGACGACACACACGGTGAGGAAGAGGAGAGTCATGATGACTGGCTGATAGCTGATCAATACCAGATCATATTAATAATAATGTCCACATAAATCAAGCTACATACAAACTTCACACTCATGGAAGAAGCCTTGTTTTCCATTCAAAAGTTCAGCTCAGTGAAAATCTGCTTTGAACCCCTTCTAGTGTAATAGTGGATTTTTTTTCAAACAAACAACAGTCTTGTTTTGTATTACAATAAGTGTATTACTGTAATATACAGTATTTGTTAAAAGAAAACTAAAAGAGGTTGTTGAAAGGCATTCTGGGAAATGTAGGAAATCTGCAGTAGAAGTAGATGAGGCAGGTTGAGGGAAAGTGGGTTCACCAAAAAAGAAAATCTCAACATTCATTACAAAATAACTCCTGGAATGTATTGAACAGATTGATTGATAAATATTTCATTTAGTATTAACACACATTATGCTTCATTACCCATCATGCCTCTCTCCTCTTCCCAGTCGGTCCTACCTTGGACCTGAGCGCCTTTAAAGACGGCCTGGAGGTGATCGTTCCTCAGCCTCTCACCATCAGAGTTCCCATCTCCGGATACCCGACCCCCACTGCCAAGTGGACCTTCGGAGACAAGGAGCTGGTGGCCGGCGAGCGCGTCTCCATGGTGACCAAGTCCACCTTCACGGAGCTGGTGGTGATGCCCAGCGTGCGTCCGGATCAGGGCTCCTACTGCCTGACGCTGGAGAACGACGTCACGTCCGTCTCCGGAGAGATCGACGTCACCGTCATCGGTACGTCGCACGACCAGAGACACAACACTCACGTATTTACAGTTTTTTACAATCACTTTGGCACTAATTTCAGAACCTTGTGGTCATTTTTCAAAACTCTAGACACAAAACTCAAAACGGTCATCACTTGTAACACAGGCTGTCCAATGTTCAAAACATTGCATTGTGCATTCATATCTTTAAAGAAACCTTGCACTTGCAAAATCATTGGTTCAAATAACTCATTTATCATGAAATACCATAGGAACATTAATTTAGATCACCCACACACAAAATACCGATAGTTTCGTTTAGTTCGTACAATCATTAAATATTGTAGTACAAAATATGTGATACATGTTTCATTATGGTACTACACGTAAATACATCACTGTAAAAGGACTAGTAGAGAGAATAATACAGACAGTGGAATCACTGAACAAAATCTGAAATTTATTGATGAAATACAATAAAATCACAACATAGGTTTCTTTGAATCAAAGCAAAAATAATTAGCTAAAAAAGAAAAAAAACTACAGTACTGTAAAACGTCAACTGCAGTGTTCCTCACCTGGCCTACGTATTATAGAAACACCTTCACATCCCAGATGTCTGCTGCCACCTGTCAGCTGGCATCTTTATATTTGCACAGCACCTTTTTAAATAAAACCTAAGTAAAACGGACCGTCGGTTGTCCGTGTCTGTGCTGCAGCCTCGCCCAGCGCCCCGAAGGACTTCAAGGTCCAGGAGGTGACCCGGCAGCACGTCCACCTGGCCTGGGAGGCTCCGGAGCACGACGGAGGGAGCCCGCTGACCGGCTACCAGGTGGAGAAACGAGACGTGTCCCGCAAGACCTGGGTCAAGGTACGGAGGCCTGGAGGAGTCCACATGCTTACTGTTCTTTATGGACACTGTGGTTCACATATTTGAACAATTTCTGTCACGTTGTATTCTGACATCACATGTGACAGTGTTTACTTCAGATGTGGAAATTTCAATTCAAAGGTGAAAAGTGTTTTTGTTTTTTTCACGTTTTCACCTGCCATTACATATTACAATATTAGTGTCACATGTTAAAACTTAATTTCACATGGGAAATGGGAAATTTCACCTGTACACACATGAAAGCCAGCATGTATCCAAAAAGCGAATAAGCCCTTTATTGTAAGGGTGAACACATTTAAAAGCTATGCGGCAAATAGCTTTTGTTTAAAACTGAATTTGATCATTTATTTGAATTAAACTGTCTCCAGATACACACTATATTTTACAAAATGTAATAAATTGTAAAGAACCAGTCATGGAATAGACGTTCTTGGCTGTATTTCCCAAAGAAATCAGAGTGAAGATTGTTCTCAGTTGTCAAACCAGTTCAGATGAAGCAACAAAACCCGTACAATGAGACACTGCTGGAGAGACAGAACTGATTTCAGATAGGGAAAACACTGTAGAGCCTGGGAAGCTTTAACCTCTGACTGATATAAATTAAAAGTTCCTTGTCTCTCTGTCTCCCAGGTCGTCATGGGCATCCAGGACCAGGAATACACAGTGACCGATGTGATGGAGGGGAAGGAGTATCTGTTCAGAGTCACAGCCTGCAACAAGTGCGGACCTGGAGAGCCGGCGTACATCGACGAGCCGGTCAACGTCTCGTCTCCTGCCAGTGAGTCTGAAACCAGTGACGTCACTTTAGAAACAGAAACCAGTGACATCACTCTAGAAACAGAAACACACAGAGACTTCAGCATCGTTGGCCTGGTCAGCAATCTGGAAACAAACCAGTTTTACCAGTATTGAACACACAGGGAAGAGATCCTGCTGTATGTCACTTACTACTATCCACAGAAAAGCCTGGAAAAGCCTGAAAATTATAGATTCAGAACTTTCATTAGCTGTTAAATCAGAAACAGGCTAATTTTCTTTAGTTTTTAAATTAGTCTGAAATTCAGTTCCAGGCAGCGCTGAAAAGGTCTTAAAAAGTCTTAAATTTGGCTTTCAGAACCCCGCAGATACCCATAATCCCTCCCTCACATCTCTAACTCTGTCCGTCTCTCTCTCCAGCCGTCCCCGACCCTCCGGAGAACCTGAGGTGGAGAGACAAGTCGGCCAGCGGTATCTTCCTGACCTGGGAGCCACCCAAGTACGACGGCGGCGCCAGCATCAAGGGCTACAACGTGGACCGCTGCCAGAGAGGCACCGACAAGTGGGAGCCGTGCGGAGACATGGTGCCAGAGCTGAAGTACGAGCACACAGCCGGCCGTCCCACTGAGGGGCAAAATACACACATACAGGAATATAATAAACAACTCTGTTTCATCGTGCCATTTCAATAGGGACACAAGTGAATATATATTACCTTTATTTAAACTCGAGAAAATCATTGAGGGCTGGCCCTCATTTACAATGATGTTGAGTATAAAAGATATAAAATAATAATAAAAATACAATAAAAGAAAACAATCAATTCAAACAAGTATATAAATACAGTTAATAAAAGATACAAGATACAAAAAACAATCAATTAAAACAGGAATGTATGTACAGATAATAAAAGATACAGGATACAAGATATAAAACAAATCAATTAAAACAGGTGCAGAACAACAACAGAAGTTAAGTGGTTAGTGATCATAGATTTAAATTGTCCAAGGGTTACTAAAGTATCAATTTTTAGGGTGCTCTGCAAAGAGTTCCAGGTGGTCGGAGCATAAAAACAAAAAGCAGATCTCCCAAGCTCAGTACAAACTCTAGGGAGTTGCAGTGAAAGCCAGTCATTAGACCGAGCTAGTCTAGCATAGATGTGATATAAGATGGCAGCTTCCCAATAAGGGCCTTTTAGATAAATAAATACATATTCTTATCACGTCTCTCAGACAGAGAAGACCACCCAACTTTTTCATACAGGATGCAATGATGAGTGCTATAAACATCACCAGTAATAAACCTAAGAGCAGAATGGTAAACAGCATCCAAGGGCTTAAGAGTAGAGGCAAAGGCATGCCTGTAAAGAACTGTTGATGTAAATTATAGAACACTGTGGAAAAAATAGGAGCGAATAATATTTTTTTAAGTTAACGTTCATACCTGCACTATCAAACTTCATCTCAGTTTACAGCACTAAACCTGTCAGTTCTTTATTGAGCAGCATCGATCAGATGAAGTAAAAGTGAAAATGTGACTTTAACTGCTGATTTTCACACCTTAACTGTGATTTTGTGTATTCGAAAAGAACGTAATGTCATCAGCATATTGTTGGACTTTTAATTCTATAAAATCTGTAAAATCTTAAAAACATGCCAGCAGCCTGTCAAGGCAGCATCTTAACGCTGCACTACAAAGGGAACTGAGAAAAATTGTATAAATTTGTTTTGCGGCCTTGCCAAATAAGAGGCTCTCTGAATATGTCACTTTTTGACTTTTTGTGTCTTTATCCTTATGAAGCGATGACTAACAAAAATGTGACTTGACAAGTTACGCCCTTTTCCCTTAGTAATGTAATCCAATCCAAATGTATTTATAAAGCACATTTAAAAACAACAACAGTTGACCAAAGTGCTGTACAATCAAAATAGCAAAAACTATAAAACAACACAATAAAAAACAAAGATCAGTTTAAAAGACAAAAGGACAATAAAATAATAAAAGCAATAAGAGGCAACTCTCATACTTCATACTCATACTCATAGTTAAAAGCCAAGAATAAAAATGTGTTTTGAGACAGGATTTAAAAACAGGTAAGGCAGAACAGCTGTGGACTGGGGATGTGTTGAAGCAGCATGTTGAACGCTCTGTATTAAACCAGTCCTGCATATTAAAGCGGTGTTATGTGTTGTTGTCTCAGGTGCCAGGTGACCGGCCTGACTGAAGGACAGTGGTACTCCTACAGAGTTCGAGCTCTGAACCGGCTGGGAGCCAGCCGGCCCTGCAAGGCCACCGACGAGATCCTGGCTGTGGATCCCAAAGGTGGGCGGACATCTTTCTGCTGCTGTTTCTCCACATGTTTCACTGAGGCATCACAGAGAAAACCACCCGATATCTTGCAAATAACACATTCATCATTTTGCCTCATTAACTACATCTGTGACACAATCAGGGGAGGAGGTTTCACTTGAGCTTTAGGTGGGACACACACTTTGGTTCGAACCCTGGTCAGTAAATCACACAGTAAGACACACTGAGCTCTCTCACTTCATCTGCAAGACTGAAGCAAAAGACACAAATTTGCATGAAAAAAGCCTGCAGGTAGGAGAGAGAGAGAGGAGAATTATTGCTCACTGTGAAATACAGAAAGATGTTGCCTACAGTATTTGCGTTTAGATAGATAGATAGATAGATAGATAGTAGATAGATAGATAGTAGATAGATAGAGTACGTTATTTATCCCCAAAGGGAAATTACAGTGTTGCAGCAGCAATACACTACAACTATTAAACTAGATAAAAATAAATAGAATAAAAAATAGAATTTTAACTGTAAGGCAAGATATTGCTATTAATGTGCAAAATTAAATGTAAAATGCAAATGTTTAAGGCAGAAATCCAGTAATTTAGGGCAACATTTCATCCTTCTACGCCTGAGGGGGACACATCGCCCCGTCTCCACCCAGATTCACACCTGTGGACACAACAGCTCGTTATTATTATATTTTCAACGCTTAAGCCCCATAAGCTCCCTCTGTAAACTAACGGTCTCCTGTCTGGTGGTGCAGAGGCTCCAGAGATCCAGCTGGACGCCAAGCTGCTGGCCGGTCTGACCGCCAAGGCCGGCAGCAAGATCGAGCTTCCCGCCGAGGTGACGGGCAAACCGGAGCCCCGGGTGAAGTGGACCAAGGCCGACCTGGTGCTGAAACCCGACGACAGAGTGTCCATCGACACCAAGCCGGGACACTCCACCGTCACCGTCGCCAAGACCAAGAGGGACGACACCTCCACCTACATCATCGAGGCCACCAACAGCAGCGGCCGCGCCACCGCCACCGTCGACGTCAACATCCTGGGTGAGTCCAGAAGGAGCGGTCCGTGTGGCGCTCTGAAGTACAGAAGCCCATGGAGGACAAACAGGACGTATAAATGGGTAATAAAACAATACATTGTCCCTGTCTGTCCCCCCCACAGATAAACCCGGTCCCCCGGCGGCCTTCGACATCACCGAGATCACCAACGAATCGTGCTTCCTGGCCTGGAACCCGCCCAGAGACGACGGAGGCTCCAAGGTCACCAACTACATCGTGGAGCGCCGGGCGGCCGACAGCGAGATCTGGCACAAGCTCTCCTCCACCGTCAAGCAGACCACCTACAAGGCCGTGGGCCTGGTCCGCTTCAAGGAGTACATCTTCAGAGTCTTCGCCGAGAACCAGTTCGGTATCGGCGTTCCGGCCGAACACCCGTCCATCATCGCCAGATATTCCTTCGGTAGGTCGGAGAGCGGCGGCCGAGCACAGAGAGGCTGTCAGGGGTAACGGAGGGTTTGGGTTTCCTCCAAAACACAGGAACATGGTCATTAGTGCTGAAACACTTAGTGGAAAATGTATCAATTATAATTTTGATAAGATAAGATGCACTTCATTGATCCCCTAGGGGAAATTCGGGATAACCGATGAATCAAGCAAAAACACCAAACATTTGCTAGTTGCAGCTTCACAAATATTAAGATTTGCTGCTTTTCTTTGCTGTTTCATCTCATTACAAAAGAGAATACTTTGTGTTTCTGTCTGCTGGTTAGACTGAGGAAGAAATCTGAAGAATCACTTTGGACTCTGGAACTGAGATGGACATTTGTCATTATATTGACATTTTTACAGACTAAATGATTAATCGATTAATTTGAAAAATAATCGCTAGATATCGATAATGAAAATAGTCTTTAGTTGCAGCCGTAATGATCATGAACAATATTTGTGATTTGGTAGATGCTTTTATCCAAAATGTCCCACAGCACTCTGAGAAGTTCCATTTTCAGCAGGTCGGCCCCAGTGGGAATTGAACCTCCAACTCCAACAGTGTTAGTCATCACAGGCACTGAAGCTAGAACTAAAACATAAGAACACAGCTGTAAACAGCCATACAAATACCAAAGTACCAGGAAACTTTATTCATTATGCGCTTTTAAAGTGGTTGTGCATAATGTGTTTCCTTCTGACAGACACTCCCGGAGCTCCGTACAAGCTGGAGCCGTCGGACGTGGCCAAGGACTCCCTGACTCTGTCCTGGTACGAGCCTGACGAGGACGGTGGAAGCCCCATCACCGGCTACTGGGTGGAGAGATACGAACCCGACCACGACAGGTGGATGAGATGCAACAAGATGCCCATCAAAGACACCAACTACAGGTCAGTCTGATGTCCGGAGGATTCCTAATCGTGCACAGCTTGTGTTTTATGATGCTGCAGGTCGGTCTGATGTCTAAAAGTTGATTGGAGAAGCCAAATCAGAGCTTCATTATTACTTTATTACCTTTTAGTTGACTCAAAATCAAGTGGCTGTTTGTTGTAAATGTGCTGATGTGTGTGTTCTCCTCTGCAGAGTGAAAGGTCTTCCCACCAGGAAGAAGTACAAGTTCAGAGTTCTGGCTGAGAACCTGGCAGGAACTGGAAAACCCAGCAAGGAGACCGAGCCGATCCTCGTCAAAGATCCTATCGGTAGACCGGCTGTTACCTGTTTTCATGTGATACTAAATCACTCGCTACAAAAACCAGTGCTAGACACATATCCCAGTAATGGAAAATGTATACAGACGCTGAACACACCTCTGTCTCCTGCAGATCCTCCCTGGCCTCCCGGTAAGCCCACAGTGAAGGACGTGGCCAAGACCTCCTGCTTCGTGATGTGGACCAAGCCGGAGCACGACGGCGGCGCCAAGATCGACGGCTACATCATCGAGATGCTGAAGAGCGGAACGACAGACTGGATCCGCGTAGCGGACAACATCAACATCCTGGAGCACTTCCTGAAGGGCCTGATGGAGAAGCAGGAGTACTCCTTCAGGATCAGAGCCGTCAACGTGGCCGGAGAGAGCGAGCCCAGCGAGCCCAGCGACCCGGTGCTCTGCAAGGAGAGACTCAGTAAGTCAGAAGGACTCGACGTGTTAGACTAACTCTGTCAGAGACTCGGCGTGTTAGACTAACTCTGTCAGAGACTTAGTAAGTGCAACTAACTCACAATTCTTTTCAAGTAGATGTTCAGTAAATCTAACAAACTCTTAAAACTGAATTGTGGTTCAATCTCAAGTGCATCATTCTGCCTGTTGAGGTTTATTACAGAGTCCCTAATGACGTTCATTATAACTCGGAAGTCTTACTGTGTCTCTGGACCCCTCCCTCCCCCCCTCAGACCCCCCCACCGCTCCTCGCTGGCTGGAAGTGACCAACATCAGCCGGAACAACGCTGAGCTGAAGTGGACGGTTCCCGAGCGGAACGGAGGCGCCCCCATCACCAACTACGTGGTGGAGAAGCGGGACATCCGGAGGAAAGGCTGGCAGACCGTGGACACCACCGTCAAGGAGCTGAAATACACCGTGACGCCGCTGAACGAAGGCTCGCTCTACGTGTTCCGCGTCGCCGCCGAAAACTCGGTGGGAGTCGGACCGTTCTGCGAGCTGGAGGACTCGGTGCTGGCCAAGGACACGTTCAGTGAGTTAATGGATGAATGAATAATGCTGATCAGCTTTAGGGTTAGACGTCACTGAGGTCAAGTTTAGCTTCCTTTGAATCTCATTGAAAATTCCCAAATGAAAATTACATTTTAAAGGACAATTCCATCGTGATTTGACATTTTACAGTTTCCTACAGTAGCTGTAGGATAGGTTTGTTTTGAAAGTGAAAACTGTATTCTCGGTTTGCAGCGACTCCCGGAGCGCCGTACGCCCTCACTGTCCTCGGTGTGACCAAGAGATACGTGGACCTGCAGTGGGAGGCGCCCAAGAACGACGGAGGCAGACCCATCCTGAGGTACGGGTTCAGGCTGACAGGGATCTGCACCTGAAAATAACACCGATGACTTCAATCCTGCATGTTTAAAAACCCTCAGTAGAGTCTGTACTAACAGATTAGACTACCATAGTTCCTCTAATAGTGGCCGGTAGTCAATTAAAAGCCGGGTCTCCAATAATGGCCGGGGCCGTGGTCGACACGAACAAATAAAGGCCGGCCCCAAATACAGGCAGAGGAAAAACAAAGAAAAAACAACGGTGGATACCGGTAAACTCCTGCTGCCTGTTATATATTGTAACTGTAGTTTGTAGTAACGTACAAGTGCCACCAGATGGCAGTATGCCACAAGACGGCTCGGCCGGCGGAAGTCTCTGGAGCGTGCCGTCGTCGATTACCGTAATTATCGGTAATGCGTCGCAGTAACAAAAACGGCTACCTAACGAACCCCAACAGAAGCAGATCAGAAAACAAAGAGGCTTCGTACTAAAATATGAGCAAATATACTTATCAAACAGAGGGAATTAGAAATAAAGGCTTGTCTCTAATGTAAGCCTGCTTCCAATAAAGGCCTGGTACCCTCTGCAGCTGAGGGAAATAAAGGCCCGGGCCAATATTAGAGGAAATACGGTAAGCCGGTAAAATATACTTTCTGGAGGAATTCAGCTCCTTGGTATCTGAAGTGGATGTTGTGATGAAGCTCTGATCAGCTCCTCTGTCCGCTGCCTGCAGGTACTCCGTTGAGAAGAAGGAGAGGCTGGGAACCCGCTGGGTGAAGTGCGGTAAGACTTCAGGTCCGGACTGCAAGTACAGAGTGACGGACGTCATCGAGGGGACGGAGGTCCAGTTCCAGGTCCGAGCGGAGAACGAGGCCGGAGTCGGACACCCGAGCGAACCCACCGAGATCCTGACCATCGAAGACCCGACAGGTCGGTCCAATCGATCCCAGAGAGACAGATTTAATTCTCTGCTCTCTGACAGGAGGAGGTTTCAGATGGAGCTTGTGTTCATGTAGCTCCAGTGAAATGAGAGAATATTGGTAAACTACATCTTTCTGTTAAGTTCGTCTATTCTACCAGTTGCTGTGGCAGGTAACAAACCATTGGCTGCTAAAATACTGGATGTGACTCTTACGTTTTTGGTGTCCACCAGTCACTTTGGCCACTGTGAAAAAAGTTTAAGTTTCCTGGATATTTAATTAGTTACAAGCAGTCAAAGATAGTATTTTAGTTCATTTTCGTTGTTCCAACCAAATCAAATAGAATTAAATAGGATAAACAGAATACAAGCAATAGAAGTCAAACTAAAATAGAAATAAATTAAGCAAAAGTCCAAGGCACTCTTTTTTGAAAAACTTTAAAAAGCCTCAAACAGCTTCAAACAATAGTTTGAGCTCCCTGATGAAGGCGTGGAGTGTTGGAAGTGTTTTAAATGTCTCTGCAAAATAAAGGCTTTTTAAAGTTTTTTTCAAAGAAGACTGCCTTGGACTTCAATTTGATTCAGTTTCTTCCTCCAAACCAAAGAGCAGCTTCTTCTGAAGTTTTTTTTGACACTTTTTGTAGCGCTCTGTTTTTCTTCTTTGTTCTAGTTAAAATAGAAGCAACACTAGTTTAAAGTGTGAAATAGAGGATAACCCTGTCTGTCCCGTACCTCCAGGCGTGCCCTCGCCACCCATCGAGCTGCACGTGACCGGAGCCAGCCGCGACTTCCTGGCCATCGCCTGGAGGCCTCCGGAGAGGGACGGCGGCAGCCAAATCACCGGATACCACATCGAGATGTGCGAGGCGGGAACGGAGAAGTGGATGAGGGTGAACTCCCGGCCGATCAAGGAGCTGAAGTACCGGGTGGAGGAGGGCGTGGTCGCCGAGAAGGAGTACGTCCTGAGAGTCCGCGCCATCAACGCCGTCGGCGTCAGCGAGCCCTCCGACATCTCCGAGAACGTCTTCGCCAAGGACTCCGACTGTAAGGACCGAACCTCGTCTAGATGTTACCATTCAGACATTCAGAAGATAATGGAACAATCAAACACAACAGCAGACAAACAACACATTTACTAGTCAACATTCAGTCCTACATATCAAAGATTATAAATTCATACTTTCTACTTTTTTTATAATTTTGTCATAACAGTAACAAAGAATAGCTGTATATACATATATATATATATCTCAGACTTTACATCAGACAGAATCTCATTATCTAACTCCATGTTGTGCTGTGTGTGTGTGTGCGTGTGTGTGTGTGTGTGTGTGTGCGTGTGTGTGTGTGTGCGTGTGTGTGTGTGTGTGTGTGTGCGTGTGTGTGCGTGTGTGTGTGTGTGTGTGTGTGTGTGTGTGTGTGTGTGTGTGTGTGTGTGTGTGTGAAGGCAACCCGACCCTGGAGTTCCAGACTCTGGACCTGGTTGTCGTGGAGACAGAGAAGATGCACATCCCGGTTCCCTTCAGAGCCGTTCCCTCCCCGAAGATCACCTGGCACAAAGACGGCAAGGAGCTGAAGGCCGACGAGCGGCTGGGCTTCAGGTCGGCTCGCCGCTCACCTCCTGACACTTAGACTGCAGTCTGGAGCTTTAGACAGCTGTATGAGTCAAGATGTTCTCCCTGGAAATCATTAGAACACAGGACTAGAGTCTAGAAACCAGAAACAAGCCTGTGACCGCTTTGGTTCAATTCTTTCTTCTTCAGTCTAATGTTAGCAAATTCATTTTCTGTATTCCTCTGTCTGAGGTATTGATGAGTTAACTGACTGAGCTGTTAACTGACTGAGCTGTTAACTGACTGTATTGTTAACTGACCGTGTTGTTGTTGTTGAACAGGAAGGAGTACACCTCCTGCCACCTGGAGGTGGACAGCTCTCTGCACTCTGATGCTGGACAGTACAAAGTCACTCTGGAGAACAAGCTGGGAGCCGCCAGCGCTACGATCAACGTCAAAGTGATCGGTACGACTCGCTCACTCTGCATGTCACACTTTTTCTTAGCCTTTCTGTGCATATCAACATGTGAAAATGAGCACAAATCGATTACAAAACTATTTCACATTTCCATTTTTTTGTTGTGTACGATCAAGATATTACTAACCCATCATTCCCTCTGTCCTCAGGTCTTCCTGGTCCCTGTAAGGAGATCGTTGCCTCAGAAATCACCAAGAGTTCCTGTAAAGTGTCCTGGGATCCTCCAGACTATGACGGCGGCAGTCCAGTCCTTCACTACGTCATGCAGGTCAGTTAGTCTGCAGCTCCTGCAGGCTGGTTCTCCTGCAGGCTGGTTCTCCTGCAGGCTGGTTCACCTGCAGGCTGGTTCAGGCCTGTGATGGGGGGTTATGGGCTATATATCTGACATGTGAGCCTGCGTAGAATTGGCCAAAAGACAAAATTGTGTTTTTTGGGTTTTTTTTATTACCTTTATTTAATCAGGATAGTCCCATTGAGATTAAGAATCTTTGTCAAGGGAGACTGGTCAAGAAAGCGGCATCAAGACAAATGTAAAAGTAGAAGACCAACAACATACAGCAATGTATAAATTCAGAAAACAAAGTCACAAAAAAGAAAGAGCAAGACAAAGAAATGTATGAAATCAAAATGCAATGAAAATCACATAAAAAAGAGAAGCAAAGTCTTCACTGTAAGCTCTTCAAAAGACACTCATCCACCATCAAACCAGTCGGCTCAGGAGCCAAACCTGTTCTGTTTTCATCTGGGATAAACAAAGCAAAGACAAGAGATAAATGAGTTGTATTTCTAATGTGTGAGTAAATGAAAATGTCTGTCCCTGATATGAACGTCCTGTCCCTCTGTGTCTCTGCTCTCAGCGGCGTGAGGCCGGCAGGAGGACGTACGTCAACATGATGTCCGGGGAGAACAAGGTGAGCTGGCCGGTGAAGGACCTCATCCCCAACGGAGAGTACTACTTCCGGGTCCGAGCCGTCAACAAGATCGGAGGAGGAGAATACATCGAGCTCCGCAACCCGGTCATCGCTCAGGACCAGAAACGTAAGACAGAACGACGACTAGATACGATACGATACGATAACCGATATGCTATGATATGACATACTACTCTAATCTAATAACTCTAACCGCCCAGACATTCCTGACCCTCCGGTGGACGTGGAGACCCACAACCCCACAGCCAGCACCGTCACGCTCACCTGGAAGCCGCCCATGTACGACGGCGGCGCCAAGATCATGGGCTACGTCCTGGAGAAGCTGCAGAAGGGCGAGGAGAAGTGGGAGAGGTGCAACGACTTCCTGGTCCCCGTGCTGTCCTACACCGTCAGAGGGCTGACGGAGGGCAAGAACTACCAGTTCAGAGTCAAAGCCGAGAACGCCGCCGGAGTCAGCGAGCCGTCACGCAGCACGCCGTTCGTCAAAGCCTCCGACGCCGTCGGTAAGGAGCCGGTCGGCCCGGGACAGCCTGCAGCCCTCTGCAGCTATTGATGAAGCTCAATTTTACTTTGTAGATTTACAAATATTTAGCAAAGATTGTCTTTATTATATTTAACATTTCTCCCAGATCCCCAAATATACTCAGAATAAAACCTTGTCTGATCCTAAAACAGCTGCAGAATGACACCAATTATTGGTTACTTAATGAAACAAATAACAATAATAATGACAAAAATAATAAAAATAATAATAATAATCATCATCGTAACTTTTCTACAGAACTTTTCAAAATACAGTTGCAAAGCACTTTCCAAAGGAGTAAAAAGCAACAAAAATAGGTAACACTTTATAATAACGGTACATTAATTAACTAACCCTTAACTTAGTGTACCCTTATTGTAAAGTCTTACCCAAAAATAGAAAAACGGCAGCAAAAGTAATAAAAGCAAGATGAGAAACAGAAAAGGGAGGTGAAAAACAAATGATTAAAAACCTGTTATATCGAAGGAAGTCTGTAAGAACTGACTCAGCAGCCTGAACAAAGACCGTTCCTCAGGTTTCTCCAGTTGACTTGTGTTTTGTTGCCGTTCCTCTCAGATCCTCCCAAGGTGTTCCTGAGCGGCAGCCTGCAGTCCGGCCTGAGCGTCAGGAGAGGCTGTGAGATCTGCCTGGACGCCAACATCTCCGGATCCCCTTACCCAGAAATCACCTGGTACAGGAACAACCAGGTCATCAGACCCGAGGCCCTGAGGAAGAGACCCGAGAGACCCCTGAAGAAGAAGGTAGAAAAGACAGAGGCTGACAAAGAGAAGAAAGAGGAGGGAGAGAAGAAGGAAGGAGAGGTGAAGGAAGAAGAGAAGAAGAAAGAGGGAGAGGAGAAGAAGGAGGGAGAGGAGAAGAAGGAGGGAGAGGAGAAGAAGAAGGAGGAGGAGAAGAAGGAGGAGGAGAAGAAGGAGGAGGCGGAGCCTGAGCCGGAAGAGTCCGACTACCCGACTCTGAACGAGCGTCTGACCATCGACAACAGCAAGAGGGGCGTGTCCTCCATCGTCATCAGGGAAACCGTCCGCGGCGACCACGGCGTCTACACCATCAAGGTGGAGAACGACCGCGGCAAGGCCTCCGCCACCTGTGAAGTCAACGTGCAGGGTGACATTCTATTCTATTCTATTATGTTCTATTCTATTCTATTCTATTCTATTATGTTCTATTCTATTCTATTCTGTTACAGTGCTTCAGTCTAATGATATTACAACTGATTCTTTTGGCTACAAAACAAATATGTGACAGAGCATGTTTTTTGTATTAGATATACAATAGATATAGTTACAAATATAGATATAGATATAGTTACAAATATAGATATAGTTACAAATATAGATATAGATATAGTTACAAATATAGATATAGTTACAAATATAGATATAGATATAGTTACAAATATAGATATAGATATAGATGTAGTTACAAATATAGATATAGTTATAGTTACAAATATAGATATAGATATAGTTACAAATATAGATATAGATATAGTTACAAATATAGATATAGATATAGATGTAGTTACAAATATAGATATAGTTATAGTTACAAATATAGATATAGATGTAGTTACAAATATAGATGTAGTTACAAATATAGATATAGATATAGTTACAAATATAGATATAGATATAGTTACAAATATAGATATCGATATAGATATAGTTACAAATATAGATATAGATGTAGTTACAAATATAGATATAGATGTAGTTACAAATATAGATATCGATATAGATATAGTTACAAATATAGATATAGATGTAGTTACAAATATAGATATTGATAGGCAAGACTGAAAGACAGGATAAATATAAGAATGTATATAAAAATGTATACCTACTATAGATATACAGTATATATATAGATGCTGTGGAGGCTGTGGGCTGACTGACTCTGTCCTCCAGACACTCCCGGGCCTGCGGTCAACTTCCGGTTCGAGGAGGTGAGGAAGAGCTCGGTGGTTTGTCTGTGGGATCCTCCGCTGGACGACGGCGGCAGCGAGATCCTCAACTACACTCTGGAGAAGAAGGACAACTCCAAGCTGGAGATCGGCTGGAGCTCCGTGACCTCCACGCTGCGCGGCTGCCGCTACCTGGTGCCCAAGCTCATCGAGAAGAAGGAGTACATCTTCAGAGTCGTGGCCGAGAACAAGTTCGGCGCCGGGCCGCCCTGCGTCTCCAAGCCGCTCGTCGCCAAGAATCCCTTCGGTACGTAACGCTGAGCCAGAGAGCAGGAGGCAGAGGAGGTGATATCTGGATATTTATTAGGTATTTGTTAGATTAGTCGAGAAATGTATTATATCAGGATAAACCCCTTGAGATGTATCATCTCATTTTCAAGGGGGTCCCAAACAAATACTCACAAAACAAATGGAAAACAGAACAGAACAGTACAAGACACAATAATATATAACACAACAATGACAAAACAAACAACAAACAACCAAACAAACGACAAACTAAACAACAAAAGAAAGAAAAAAAAAAAAAGAACCTTAGACTAGACACAATCAGTAAAAAAGAAAAGGATCATTCTATAAATAAAGGAAATAAAGGAACAGTGATGCATTACTGAAAACATAGGCAATCTGTTTTAAGATGAGAAAACAAAACATTTTTAAATAAGCGAAATGATGACAGAGACCGAATATTTACAGGAAACTTATTCCAATCAGAAATCAATCCAATCAAACTTCCTTAGATACAAAGGGGCTATAAAGAGGATCTGATCAGAGAGTCTTAGTGAGTAATTTGATGTATATTGAACAAAAAATTGTTTTAGACAATAGGGATAGTTAATAAGTTAATGCATTTAAAAATAAATTGGTACCAGTGAAATTGACGTCTTATATCAAGAGGGAGCCACCTGAGTGTGGCTAACATTGTGCAATGGTGTGTAAAAAAAAGAACAACCTAGTATAAATCTGCAGAGTCTGTTATATAACACTGAGGGGACGAAGATCAGTTTTAGAAGAATTCTGGTAAACAATGTCAGCGGAGTCCATTATTGGTAGTATAAGTTGTGAAACAAGTCTCTTTCTAACATTAAATGTAAAACAATGTCTGGAACGATACAGAACACCAACACCAAAATGTACTTTTTTCATGACATGATCAATGTGTAGTTTAAAGGTCAGTTCAGAGTCAATCCACACACCTAGATATTTATTTTTTTCTACTTTCTGAAGAGATCTACCGTCATTATAAGTTAAAACCAAAGAGTTGGATTTGGATTGGATTTTAGATTATATTAGGTCACCACAGTGTGAGAGCCAAACCTTAAAGTCCCAGTGAAACAGCATGCTGAGAGCTTCTCACTTCCTTAATGTGATGTACTTCCTGTTGAAACAGGATGTTGGGGCGGGACATAACGCAGGGAGGGATCATTCAGAAGTGTAAACCAATGGGAGATCAGTTAGCGAGAGAAAGGCAGTTTGATTGGATGAGAGGGGCGGAGGGGCGGCACTTTCCTTAAAAAATCTGTGATGTTTTATTGGTTGGAGTTTTTGTTTACGCCTCCTGGTGCAGCGTGATGTCACCATTAAAGATCCACTGTTTCAGGAAGGATTTTTATATAGATGTGGGTGTACATCATAACATGGGAAACTGCTCTCTCTTCTCCTCAGATCCTCCTGAGGCTCCTGATAAGCCGGAGATCGATGACATCACCGCCCACAGCATGCTGGTTTCCTGGAACCAGCCCAACGACAACGGCAACCCCATCCTGGGATACTGGGTGGAGCGCCGCGAGATCAACAGCACCCACTGGGCCCGGGTCAACAGGTGGAGAACACAACAAAATGTTAAAGTGGCTGCATAATGTTCACCTGAAGGGAGAGAAATGGCTCGAAAAATTGAAAATCGCAATATGAATTACTTCAATTTCCAAATTGCTGCAGATATTTTATCAGAGCGGTGGCTGCTCAACATTGACTCCTGTACATGGGATTCTGCTTAAAAGATTGTAAATTAAATTGCACAAAAAAACTTAATTGTAGTGAAACGCAGCAAATATTAAGCAACATCATCTCAATTTTTTATTTAAAAATGTTTCTTGTTTGCTGAAAAATCTAAAATATTGAAAAAATCTGTCAGTATACTGTATCACAATTTATATCGCAATTGCAATATTCAGCAATATAATCGTAATATGATTATTTGTCAATATGGTGCAGCCCTAGAATAGAATAAAATAGATTTAGTTTATTCTGTTATTCTATCTTTCTTATTTCAGAAGAGTAAGAAGTGTAGTTTTCAGTCAGTTGTGACAATTGGTACAAAATGACATTTCTCCCAGAATGTTTACAGTGCAGATATAATACAGATGTATCAGAGATAACAACTGGATGCTGGAGGTTGTCCAGCAGACAGACCTGAGTCAGGATGTTCTGTCTGACCCGGTTCTGACCCGGTTCTGACCCGGCTCTGACCCGGTTCTGACCCGGCTCTGTCCCGGCTCTGTCCCGGTTCTGACCCGGCTCTGTCCCGGCTCTGTCCCGGCTCTGACCCGGCTCTGACCCGGTTCTGACCCGGCTCTGTCCCGGCTCTGACCCGGCTCTGTCCCGAACAGGAACATGGCTCCAGACACGGAGCTGAACGCTGAAGGTCTTCTGGAGGGACTCACCTACATCTTCAGAGTGGCTGCTGAGAACCAAGCCGGACCCGGGAGGTTCAGCGTACCGTCAGACCCCAAAACCGCCCAGGCTCCTATCTGTACGTCAACACCCCACACCCCTAACCCTCTGTCTGTCTGTCCAGCAGGACCCCAGCCTCCCCTAATCTGTTACAGCGAGGGGAAATCAGTCATATTGATCACATCCCCCCATAAATCATTACATGACATACTTGGAAAAGTTGGAATAAGTAAACAATTATCAAAGTATTTGATAACACTTTACAGTAAGGGTCACTAAGTTAAGGGTTAGTTAATGCTTAATAAACATTAACTAACCCTTAATTAACAGTTAACTAATGTGTCTGGTAATCATTTACTAATGGTGTTCATGTTAACTAAGGTATTTATTTATACATTATTTAATCGTCATCTTTATAAACTGTTTAATAAATTAAAACCTTAGTTAACATGAACACCATTAGTAAATTACACATTAGTTAACTGTTAATTAAGGGTTAGTTAATGCTTATTAAGCATTAACTAACCCTTAACTTAGTGACCCTTATTGTAAAGTGTTACCAAGTATTTTTAGGAGTTTTATTTATTTTGTCTTATTTCCCAGTCTAACGTCTTGCATCCTGATTGAAATATTTAAACCCAAGACGTCATTTTTGTATTGCTGCTCCTTTACATCAAATGAAAAAAAAAAAGTACATGTTTGATCTTCATTTTCTACACATTTCCCTGTAATCCAATTATCTGATGATCTGGAACTAGAATATAAAGTGAAGTCCTGCGGGTTTGAACTAAGCGTAACGTGCAGCTTGTGTTTGTCATGATGTAAGAGCTTTCTGTCCTGTCCCGTGTGTTTGGGCCGCAGTGCCTCCCGGGCCGCCGCTGGCCCGAGTCGCCGACACCACCGACCACTCCATCGACGTGGAGTGGGACCCGCCCGCCGACAACGGAGGAGGAGAGATCCTGGGATACCATGTGGACAAGGTCAGTGCTGGACTCAGACCGGACCGACAGGCTTTACTTCCAGCTGCTGGTGGATCTTCCTCAGCTCCTCTCTCACATTAGCAGCTTAACGTGTCTTGAATAATATTTTCTAAACTCAAGGCCTTAAATGGTCTTGGTTAGCACGTTTAAGACTTAAAAATGTTTCTTAGTGTTCTGTTTTTCCGGTGAGAAATCACCCGACAGCTGTTTTCATTTCCGTGTGTATTCAGCTGTGAAATCTTGTCTTGTACTGATGTTTGGTTCCCGTTCCTCAGGCGATGGCCGGGTCCAAAGACTGGTCCAGATCCACGGAGCGTCCCTGGAAGACTCGGGCCTTCACGGTGTACGGAGTCAGAGAGGGAGCCAAGTACCTGGTGCGAGTCATCGCCTGCAACGCCGCCGGAGAGGGAACGCCCGGCTTCACCGAGTCCGTGTTCGTCAGAAACCCTGCAGGTCAGACAGATGACAAGCTGGATGTGGTTTTAATCTAATCTAATGTGATGGAACCTGATCTAATCCACATTAATCTAACATTAGAAACTTTAAACTTTCTGTTGAAGATGATGGAAGTACTGAGAACAAAAGAACATATTCAGAATAATACAACAATTGGTAACACTTTATAATAAGGGTTAATTAAGGGTTAGTTAATGCTTAATAAGCATTAACTAACCCTTAATTAACAGTTAACTAATGTGTAATTTACTAATGGTGTTCATGTTAACTAAGGTATTAATTTATACATTATTTAATAGTCATCTTTATAAACTATTAAATAATGTATAAATTAATACCTTAGTTAACATGAACACCATTAGTAAATGATTACCAGACACATTAGTTAACTGTTAATTAAAGGTTAGTTAATGCTTATTAAGCATTAACTAACCCTTAATTAATGTTCCCTTATTGTAAAGTGTTACCCAACAGGTAAATAAACTGAGCGTCTAAATATATTGACCTGAAATTCTCGTTCTAAACTTTTCTCTGTTGCCGGTTGCCTGTTGCCTGTTGCCGGTTGCCCTCCGCAGAGGTGCCGGTGATCGAGCTGGACCTGTCGGTGAAGAACGGCGTGATCATCCGAGCCGGAGAGAACCTGCGGCTGCCGGCCACCGTCCACGGCAGGCCGCCGCCCGGCATCACCTGGACGAAGGACGACGCCAAGCCGGACAAGGAGCGGGTGGAGATCATGGAGGACGGGAAGGAGAGCATCGTCTGCATCAACAACATCCAGAGGAAGGACTGCGGAAAGTACCAGATCAGCGCCTGCAACCCCAGCGGCATCAAGTCGGCCTGGACCAGGGTGGAGGTCATGGGTGAGTCCAGACTGAGAGGACCAGGGGCCGGATTCACCAATGTGTTCTTAAGATAGATCTGAAGAAATGACACAAGAGGAAAATTGAGGAAGTTCTTAAGAAGGCTCTTAAGTGCAATTCCTCAATATTTTCTTAGTAACAGTCTCATTTCTTACGAATTTCTTTAGTTTTCCTACTTAAGAACTTCTCAAAATAGGGCCTGAATTAATTCTGGTTAATAAACTTTAGGCTTACTGCCATTGAGGCTAGGAGACAAGGCTAGGAGGCTAGGAGACAAGGCTAGGAGGCTAGGAGACAAGGCTAGGAGGCTGGGAGACAAGGCTAGGAGGCAACCCATCTACAAAACAATTGGGGAAAAACCTATTTAGAGCAACTAGAGCAAAGATTTAAACATTGGTTGCTCTTAACTGTAAAATTTGCATCTTATTTCCAACAGACATGAGACAGAGGCCTACCTGGCCTACACCAAATAAAGCTTTACAATAAATGTTCATCTTAATGTTAGGTGTAGGGGAACCTATGAAGACTTTGAACTATAACCTACTTGTCTAAAATGTGTTTAAATATATGATATTAGAGGCTTACCTTTTCACTGTAGGAGTTTTAAGACAGGTGAAGGGCCGTCTGAAAGTTAAGAAAAAAATCAAGAACAAATTTGACAACTTTCATTTCAAGAATACCATTTATTCCTAAGTTTTTTTTTTAGGAAGAAACATAAGAAGAAAGTTAAGAAAATATATAAGAACTGATTTTGAGAATATAATTTTTTCCTATTTTAAAGTTAAGAAAAAAATGGCACTTGAGAAGATTTCTTTTCTTAAGAGGGTTTTGTGAGTCCAGCCCCCAGGTTCACATTTTATATTTTATAGTGGGTACAACGGTAGATTCAGCTTCAATTTCTATATCAGTGGTTCTCAACATGTGGTCCAAAGACCACCAGGGGCCCTTAGGAGGTTCCAAGCGGTCCCCAGCAAATTCATGAATTCACCGTTACTTCATTTGCAAGAAGTGAACACAGTTAGAGAATGTAGCAGAGTGACTGTTCTGAACAGTTTCTCTGTTCTCTCTCTACCTGCAACACAGACAGTCAGGGAGTTCTGGACAAAATCATCTGACAATAAAAATATTCTCAGATTTGGGTCAGAGAGACAAAATCTCATCAAATTGGGTATGTGACTCTAATGTCGACTAAATTAGGGTCCTTGATATGAAACAGGTTGAGAATCACTGGACTAGATCACTAGAAGCTGGGCTATAATTTCTCCTATATTTTCTTTCTCTTATTTTTTGTGGTAAAAATATATTTCTGTGCCATCTGGACATGAAGCTTATTGTCTCTGTTGTCACATTATTGAAAAATACCAATATACATACCTGAAAAATGAATGCTACATGTGTTTCATGTAGAGATTCAACAATTTCGAATTTTGCGACCGAAATGTTTTGCAGTGCATTTTAAACAGATGCTGTAAAAGAAAGGAAGTAAAGTTTTGTCTCCATGACCCCTCCCCTCCCCCTCCCCCCCCCCCACCAGACGTCCCGGGACCCGTCACCGACCTGAAGCCCGTGGTCGTCACCCGTAAGATGATCTTCCTGAACTGGGACGACCCGGTGGACGACGGCGGCAGCGACCTGACCGGCTTCATCGTGGAGCGCAGAGACGGCAAGATGCACACCTGGAGGCAGCCGGTGGAGACCGCCTCCTCCAAGTGCGAGTGCGTGGGCATCATGGAGGGCCAGGAGTACATGTTCCGCGTCATCGCCAAGAACAAGTACGGCATGGGACCGCCCGTCGAGCTGGGACCCATCCTGGCCGTCGACCCGCAGGGTGAGGAGACACGAAACACAGATATGAATTCTTTATTTTGGGTCACGTTTCAGCTCCAGTGTTTCCTCTCTTTCATTCAGCAGGAAATCACCACTGCTACAGAAAATGCGAAATTGAAATAAGAGTGTGATTTAGCTGAATTTTCAACTAAAACATAAAACTTTAATTCTAGTATTAATGTGTTTATTCTGATAAAAAATCCAAAGCAAAACATTTTAGCACTGCAACCTGCAGTAGAGACATTCCTGGCATCAAAACAGGAACCGATAAGAAACCAAAACTAAACATTTAAAATCAGTAAAATGGTAAAATTAGTAAATGGTAAAAATTTTGGTACAAAGTTATCCTTTTTCCACCAACATGGAACGGGTTCTGTTCCGGTTCGCGCACCTGATTTTGAACCGTTCTGAGCGTTTCGACCAAAAATAAATTGGTTCGGAACCCAAAAAGTTGGTTCCCAGCTGGAACCAAAAAACAGCAGGTTTTCAAGTGCGAACCGTGATGACATCAGTGGGCGTGTCTTATTCTACAGGAGCACGGAACAGTCGGCTACATCTTCTTATCATTAATAGTTGGTCCATGCTTGTTTTTTGGATAAAAACAAATATCTGTAATAACAGAACAAAAGCTCGCAGGTAATCAGTGTGATCCGCCATCTTCCTCCTGCTGTTTCCTTCCTGTGCGTTGAGCCACGCCTCCTGATGACTCATCCTTGATCACAACGGTTCCGCTCAAAACTGGTGGAAACACGGGCCGGTTCTCTAGATCAGTGGTTCTCAACGTGGGGTCCGGGGACCACCAGGGGTCCTTGAGGGCATCCCAGGGGGTCCCCAGCAAATTGATGAAGCGTTAAACTTCATTATTTCATTTACAAGAAATAAAGATTATAGAATGTAGGAGACTGACTATTTTGATCATAGTTTCTCTGTTATCTCTCTCCCTACAACACAGACAGTCATGGAGTTCTGGACAAAATCATATCCAACAATAAAAATATTCTCAGATTTGGGTCCGAGGGACAAAATCGCATTAAATAGGGGTCCGTGGGCCCTAATGTGGACTAAATTAGGGGTCCTTGATATGAAAAACGTTGAGAACCACTGCTCTAGATAGCACCAAGGTTCCAAGAATCCTGATCCTGAATCAAGAACCAGAGCTAATTTGGTGGAAAAGGAGTGTTAGAAGGGAAACACTGAGTTCTGTTGTAAATTCACTGAAGTCCTGACTAAACCCCCCCCCCCCCCCCCCCCCCCCCCCCCTCTCCCCCCCGCAGGCCCCCCCACCTCCCCGGAGAAGTTCCACTACACGGAGCGGACGAAGAGCTCCATCACGCTGGCCTGGAAGCCGCCGCGTAACGACGGCGGCAGCCCGGTCATCGGCTACACGGTGGAGAAGAAGAGGCAGGACGAGCAGGCCTTCGCCCCCTGCGGAGCGGAGATGTGCCCCGGCCTGAGCCTGACCGTGGACGGCCTGGATGAAGCCTGGATGTACGAGTTCAGGATCAAGTGCGCCAACCTGATCGGGGAGAGCGAGCCGTCCATCCCGCTGACCGTGGTGATCCAGGACGACGAAGGTACTGAGGGGGTTTAGTCTGCTGTGGAGTCCTGAGTCATCGTTTTCTTCAAATAAGTGGAGGAATCATATGACATACATGCACGTGTTATAGGGCTGGGCAGTATATCAATATTATATCGATATCGTGATATGAGACTAGATATCGTCTTAGATGTTGGATATGGTAATATGGTGATATGGCATAAGTGTGTTTTCCTGGTTTTAAAGGCTGCATTACAGTAAAGTGATGTCATTTTCTGAACTTACCAGACTGTTCTAGCTGTTCTATTATTTGTCTTTACCCACTTAGTCATTATATCCACATTACTGATGATTATTTATCAAAAATCTCATTGTGTAAATATTTTGTGAAAGCACCAATAGTCATCCCTACAATATTGTCGCGATATCGATATCGAGGTATTTGGTCAAAAATATTGTGATATTTGATTTTGTCCATATCGCCCAGCCCTACTTACACCTGAACACTTAGCCCACTGTGTAGAAAATACCGAGATATATATCGTGTATCGCCATTCAGCCTAAAAATACACAGATATGATTTTTGGTCCATATCGCCCAGCTCTAACGTGTTACATATGCAGAGATGCTTACAGGATTCCTAAAGTTTTGAAGAGTTTAGAGGTTAATTAAATCGTTTCCAGGTCTTTGAGAATTGTGCAATACGTCTGAAGAAGTTTGGAAAAGTAGAGTAGCTGACAGTATTTTCTTTATCCGTTTTGGGAGTTAAAAAGCCGACATGTCTCAGCTGACACGCCTTCATCACGCCTTCATCACGCCTTCATCACGCCTTCATCACGCCTGCTCCCTGGTGAAGGCGTGTCAGCAGAAACATGTTGAGTTGCCTCTTGATGCACAGGTTGTTTTTTCCCAAATAAAGAACGTCTTCTTCTCAGTGCTCGCTCACTGGAGCGTCTCTCCTTTCACTGATGGATTTCCCCTCCTCCTTCCTCTCCACCTCCCCATCTTCTTTCCTCTCCTCCTTATCCTCCTTCCCATCCTCCTTCCTCTCCTCCTCCCTGTCCCGTCCTCCTCCCTGTCCCATCCTCACCCCTATCCTCCTTCCTCTCCTCCTCCCTGTCCCGTCCTCACCCCTGTCCTCCTTCCTCTCCTCCCTGTCCCGTCCTCCCTCCCCGTCCCCCCCCCCCCCGCCCCCCCCCCCCGTCCCGTCCTCCAGTGGCCCCTGAGATCCACATGCTGAAGCACTTTAAGGGCGACAGCATCACGGTGAGGAAGGGCGAGCCGATCGAGATCCCGGCGGACGTCCTGGGCCTGCCGGTGCCCAAGGTGGAGTGGAGCAAAGACGACGTCCCGATCGAGCCGAGCGAGGCGCTGCTGCTGGAGACGGTGGAGACGGGACGCATGAACTGCAAGACGGCGCTCACCGTCCCGTCCGCCAACAGGCGGGACAAGGGCAGCTACACCGTCTCCGCCTCCAACAACATGGGCTCCGCCAGCCACACCGTGTTCGTCATGGTGCTGGGTGAGTCAGGCCGCCGTGATGGATACGAGACCGCTGTATCGTTTATTGTTTATTGTTTATTGTTTATTTGGATCCCCGTTAGTTGTTACCAAGGTAACAGCTTCCTGGGGTCCACGTTAAGAACATAAATGTATACACATGCTTTCACATACATGCATACATTAATACAATTACAGCAATAATCTGGTCCACCCCATCCTAATTAAAACAGTATAAGCAAATACAATTTCAACAAAACCATGTGAAACTCTCTCTATAGGCTACGTCTCTCTCTGTATGTATACATATATATATACGCACACACACATACACACACTTATATACAAATACTTATGAATTGAATTATTTATATTTGAATTTGAATTGCTCAACTTGAATAATTGCATTAAAAAACTGAATTTGAATCACATAATTTGAATTTGTATTGTTTAACTTGAATAATTGCACTGAAAAACTCCTCCTCCTCTTCCTCCTCCTCTCTCTCCTCATCCTCTCCTCCTCCCTCCTCCTCCTCCTCCTCCTCCTCCTCCTCTCCTCTTCCTCCTCTCCAGACCGGCCCACTCCTCCCAGGAATGTGGCGGTGTCCAACATCAGGGCGGAGTCCTGCTACCTGAACTGGGACGTCCCGCTGGACAACGGCGGCAGCGAGCTGACCAACTACATCGTGGAGAAGAAGGAGGTGGTGACGGAGGAGGCGGAGCTAGAGGAGGGGCAGGAAGCTCCTCCCGAGCCGCAGTGGGAGGAAGTCACCAACAGCATCATCGAGAAGAAATACGGGGTCGGTCCTCATGACAGTGACATCATCATGACCAGAACAGAATTCAGAATAGAATAGAAAAGAATATCTTTATTGTCATTGTACAAGTGCAACGAGATTAAGTTCAAAGTTTCAGTCGATATTTTAGAGATGTTTCCACCTGACAGTGACGACATGAAACTTCTATCATCATATTGATAAACTGTTGTTAAGGAAGTATTTAAATCGAGGGCTTCCGTGTTCTCTAACGTTCTGCAGGTCTGGAACCTGGAGACCAATAAGACCTACCTGTTCCGCGTCAGAGCGGAGAACCGGTACGGGAAGTCGGACCCCTGCGGGACGGAGCAGGTGCAGATCACCGACCCGTTCGGCCTCCCCGGCCCGCCGGAGAAGCCCACCATCGCAGAATACTCCAAGACCTCCATGACGCTGACCTGGGAGCCGCCCCGGGACAACGGAGGCTCCATGATCACCGGATACTGGCTGGAGAAGAGGGAGAAAGGCTCCGCCTACTGGGCCCGGGTCAACAAGATGCCCGTCACCAAGAGAGGCATGAAGGGCTGGGAGTACCAGGTGAACACACTCACCCTACACTCACCCTACATTCACCCTTAAATTTACCCTTAAATTTACCCTTAAATTTACACAAAATGTATCCTACATTCACCCTAAATTTACCCTTAAGTAGATTCAAAGTTAGATTTTTTTTTGTCGCTACATATTCTCTATCTGCTCGCTTATATTGATGAAATTTTCAAAGCCAAGATGGCATTAATTTTATTGCTGTGCCTTTACATCAAATGGAAAAAAGCGATTTGTTTGTGCTTCATTTTCTACACATTTCCCCGTAACTCAGCCTGACATGTTTGGTGTCTTTGGAAACCTTGAGATCTGGACTAGAATCTAAAATAAAGTTCTGTGGGTTTGAACCGAGCTCGGCCGCACTGCATGAGTTTGTAAGGATGGACCCACCGGCGGGACAGACAGGATGGAAGAGGTTTTAACAGCTGGTCATGGAGAGATCCGAGGTCAACACCGAAAACAGAAATCCTTCAAATCAAACTGATCAATTTACCCTCCAACACTCAACATGTTTCTCTACTTTATTCTATTCTGACCGGCGGTTTGCTGCTGTTTGTGTGTCAGTGGAAAGACGACGAGCTCATTTAGATCTGACATCTAGAAGCTGTTTTCTGTTTTCTGTTTTCAGAAACCTGCAACTTTCCCACATCTGTTTTTCTTGCTCAGAAGACAGAAACTGAACCGTGGAGACAGTCAGTGGAAGAACAGTAAAGTAACGAAGGGTTTGTTCATTGTGGTTTTTTTTCCAGACGAATCGCCTGTTTGAAGGAACCGAGTACGAGTTCAGAGTCGCCGCCAACAACTCCGCAGGAACCGGACCGTTCAGCGGGCCGTCCGACTCCGCCTTCGCCGTCGACCCGATCAGTGAGTACGACCCCCAGGTGGCGCCGTCGCCCTGTGAGGAGAAGCCTGGAGCTCCGCTGTATGAACATGAATATGAAAAGATCATTTAGAAGGGATCAATACTGAGAGACAGTATTGAGAAGAGTTTCAATCCAAAATGAATTCACCTTCCTCCTACTCATGCCTTCCACAGTGAGACCAACTGATGGAACTTTTTAAAGTGCAGGAAGTCATTTATTTAAATCCTTTATGATATATTTTATAACCTTTCCTCAGTAAATCTTCTTGTGCCTTTCTTTTTATTCTTTTTTGTCATTCCATTTATTTTTGTCATTTGTTTTATTACGGTAATGCACTTCTAACTTGTGTTAAGAAAAATGCTCTATAGTGAGTACAGTGTATTATTTTAATCATTATGGTAACACTTTACAATAAGGGTCACTAAGTTAAGGGTTAGTTAATGCTTAATAAGCATTAACTAACCCTTAATTAACAGTTAACTAATGTGTAATTTACTAATGGTGTTCATGTTAACTAAGGTATTAATTTATACATTATTTAATAGTTTATAAAGATGACTATTAAATAATGTATAAATTAATACCTTAGTTAACATGAACACCATTAGTAAATGATTACCAGACACATTAGTTAACTGTTAATTAAGGGTTAGTTAATGCTTATTAAGCATTAAGTAACCCTTAATTAATGTTCCCTTATTGTAAAGTGTTACCATCATTATTATTATTAATTCCTTGGTTGACCAAATGATTGACAGCACTTTTTAAATGTATGTAACTTAAAAAGAGAACACCTAGCCGGACTAGATCTTCTGTATTTTGAGAAATAGTGAATGATGAATTAAGTAAATAAATTTGACTCCTCCCCCCCCCCCCCCCCCAGCTCCTCCCAGCATGCCTGCTGCTCCAGTCGTGGCCGATAAGACGAAGCACAGCGTCACTCTGTCCTGGAAGCCTCCGGAGCGGGACGGGGGGAGTCCCGTCAAGGGTTACATCATCCAGATCCAGAGCGAGGGCACGTCGGAGTGGGCGAGGGTGAACGACCCCGACACGCTCCACCCCACCACCGAGTTCACCGTGCCCAGCCTGCGCGAACTCAAGCGCTACCGCTTCAGGATCATCGCCGTCAACGACATCGGCGAGTCGGACCCGAGCCCGCGCACCTCCGAGGTTCTGGTGGAGGAGGTTCATGGTGAGTCACGCCCCGCTCCACAGGGGCTGTTACACACAGATTACCACACAACACAAAACACACAGAGCTAAAACAGAATCAGAAATGTAGAAACATCAGAAAAG
The DNA here is from genome assembly GCF_046629955.1 of Centroberyx affinis. Taxonomy (NCBI): domain Eukaryota; kingdom Metazoa; phylum Chordata; class Actinopteri; order Beryciformes; family Berycidae; genus Centroberyx; species Centroberyx affinis. The sequence continues at coordinate 91,088 of NW_027279117.1, forward strand.
AGAAGAAAAATACTATTACAGTTACATAAAAAAACAGTAAATAATGAAATACCGTATTTCCTCTAATATTGGCCCGGGCCTTTGTTCCCCTCAGCTGCAGAGGGTCCCAGGCCTTTACTGGAAGCAGGCTGATATTAGAGACAGGCCTTTATTTCTAATTCCCTCTGTTTGATAAGTATATTTGCTCATATTTTAGTATGAAGCCTCCTTGTTTTCCGATCTGCTTCTGTTTGGGTTCGTTAGGAAGCCGTTTTTTTGTTACTGCGACGCATTACGATAATTACGGTAATCGACGACGGCACGCTCCAGAGACTTCCGCCGGCCGAGCCGTCTTGTGGCATACCGCCATCTGGTGGCACTTGTACGTTACTACAAACTACAGTTACATTATATAACAGGCACCAGGAGTTTACCGGGATCCACCGTTGTTTTTTCCTTTGTTTTTTTCCCCGGCCTTTATTTGGGGCCTTTATTTGTTCGTGTCGACCACGGCCCCGGACATTATCGGAGACCCGGCTTTTAATTGACTACCAGCCACTATTAGAGGAAATACGGTATATTATAAGTTCCATTTACAGTCGTTTTCACCTTGTTTATTTTCTCAAAACCGCATTAATTTTGACGTCCTGGACAGCGGTGGATTCTTCTTGGGGCATTTACAGCACAATTGTCCATACATTATGATATAAATATATAAAAATAAGAGCCATTCCTGAACTGCAAACCCATTAAAGATGAAACCCAGTTCAGTATGACTTGTCAGTGTTTCTTCTGTTAATAATGTGAGTAAAGTGTTTCTGTGACGTTTCTCCAGTGGCTCCGATGATCACGGTCGATGTTCTGGCCGACGACCTGCTGTGCATCAGAGCCGGAGATCCCATCAGGATCCCCGCCATCATCCAGGGCCGCCCCGTCCCCAAGGTCACCTGGGACTTCGACGGCAAGGCCAAGAAACACAAGAAGAACAAGCTGCACACGCTGCCGGTCGACTCGGAGGTCAGAGGCCGCCGACGCATTTCACACTGAACACTCTTAACGAGGGAGCTGCCATCCACCTCTTATCCCTCTGTCTAGGCAGTAATAAGCTGTAAACTGTATTTTTTTTTTATTGGCACAAGAATATAGTACAAAAGTACAATTATAAAAGAACAGATATTTTCTATTTTCCACAACACTTTCATCCCAGACCTACTTTCCCCTCAAATCAGGGCTCCTATGAGCTCACTAGATAATTCCCACCCCACAGTCCTCTTGACACAGTTATAGAAATAAAAATCATAATAATACAGACACATAAACAAACACTAGAAAAGAAGAGTTAGTAGTTGCTGACATTCAGGCCGTCACTCTGGACTATTGTAAACTGTTTGTACAGCAATTTTCAGTGAAGAGACTTTACAGGCATAAAACTATGGAAAATGAAAACCTGTAGATAAATAACAAAGCCAGACATGACTAAAACAGGAAAATGCAATGAGAATAAAATACAAAAACACAAACCTTCATGTTATATGTGATGTTGACTGATTCAGTCTCAGTGCAGCAGAGTCCTGTGTGCAGACTGAGTCTCCACAGTGACGATACTGTCCTCTATACAAGTCAGTGGAGTTCACTGATAAAGTCTAACAGGTGGACTGTTGTTTCAGATCGAGTCCACGGACACCACCTCCACAGTGACCGTCCCCGTCAGCCTGAGGAGCCACTCCGGACGCTACACCATCACCGCCAAGAACAAGTCCGGACAGAAACACGTCAACGTCCGGGTCAACGTCCTCGGTGCGTCTGAAACCGACCAATCACAGCCTCACACTGTTTAAAGAAGATAACTTCATAAACTAGAACAGTGATTCTCAATCTTTTTCATATCAAGGACCCTAATTTAGTCCACATTAGGGCCACAGACCCCCATTTGATGAGATTTTGTCTCTCAAACTCAAATCTGAGAATATTTTTATTGTCAGAAATGATTTTGTCCAGAACTCCATGACTGTCTGTATTGTAGATAGAGAGATAACAGAGAAACTATGATCAAAACAGTCATTCTTCTACATTCTCTAAGTGCCTTAACTTACAGTAAATGAAATAATGGTGAAGTTTAAAAATTCATAAATTTGCTGCGGACCCCCTGGAACCCTCTGAAGGACCCCTGGTGGTCCCCGGACCCCACGTTGAGAACCCCTGAACTAGAAAAGACATTTCCTGGAGAAAATGTGTGGGCAGCAGCTGGAAGTATAAGAACACCTAACATTTAAATGGTTGCTAGGCTGTTACTAGGTTGTAAGTAGTAGCAGATAGTAGTAGTAGGTAGTAGTCATAGTACTTATAGAAGTGGTAGTACTAGTAGAAATAGTAGTAGAAGTGGTATCAGCAGGGTTGGTGAGTCCAGACTGTGTGTCGTTGTGTTTTGTTGTCTGGATCCTGTCTGTCTCCTGTAGGGGAAAAATAAGCTTCACCCTTGTGGGTCAAAATGAATGAGCAAAGAGTTCAAGAGTCTTCTGTGAAGTCCTTTATTCATGCTTGGTTCAGTTCAGTGTTCCAGATCAGTGTTTAACAGAGAAGTGACAAAGAAGTGAAGCTCAACACACTCGCTCTCATACACTAGAGTAAACAACAACATAAATCTCTGCATAAAGACAAACCCACAGTTCAGATTTCTTGACTCAAAGACAAAAACCTGATATGGGACACATGGAAACACACGTATGAATAGCATCAACTATTATTCACCTATAAGAAACACTCAAAATCATCTCATAACCATATATAGCACACGTGCACGCTCACATGCACTGATGACCTCACCATGGTATGTAGAGAAAAAAAGACACTCTACTCTGAGAACAAAGAACAAAAGAACACAGTGTGTTACTCATATAAAAAAAACACAGTATTCATTTTATTTCTTACCCTCCTCGCTCCAGACGTCCCGGGACCTCCCAAGGAGCTGAAGGTGACAGACATTGCCAGGACGACCATGAGGCTGATCTGGAAGCTGCCCGACAACGACGGAGGAGAGAGGATCAAGAGCTACTTCATCGAGAAGAAGTGTGTCACTGACAAAGCCTGGACCAAGGTACAGACTGTCTGTCTCTCTGTCTGCCTGTCTGTCTGTCTGTATGTGTGTCTGTCTGTCTGTCTGTCTGTCTGCCTCTCTGTCTGTCTGTCTGTCTGCCTCTCTGTCTGTCTGTCTGTCTGTCTGCCTGTCTGTCTGTCTCTCTGTCTGTCTGTCTGTCTGTCTGCCTGTCTGTCTGTCTCTCTGTCTGTCTGTCTGTCTGCCTGTCTGTCTGTCTCTCTGTCTGTCTGCCTGTCTGTCTGTCTCTCTGTCTGTCTGTCTGTCTGCCTGTCTGTCTCTCTGTCTGTCTGCCTGTCTGTCTGTCTGTCTGTCTGTTGGATGGAGCCTGATTCTGTAGACTGACTGTGAGACTTTGTAACTCAGTCAGTAAAAACACCTGGTTTATTGATTGATTGATTGATTGATTGATTGGATATTGTGTGTGTGGTCTCCAGGTGAACGCGGCGTGTGCCAGCCAGGCCTTCGTGGTTCCCGGCCTGCTGGAGGGACAGGACTACCTGTTCAGGGTCCGTGCCGAGAACCGCCTGGGCTTCGGACCGTTCACCATCACCAGCGACCCCGCCAGGGCCAGAGACCCCATCTGTGAGTCCACACACACACACACACACACACACACACACACACACACTCCAACTAGCAAGCAAAGTGTCAAAGATTGCATTGAAACCTGACTATTACTGAATTATCATTACTCCTCCTCAGACCCCCCTGACCCCCCCACTAAGGTGAAGGTGAACCTGGTGACGAAGTCGACGGTCACTTTGACCTGGGAGGCTCCTAAAAATAACGGCGGCTCCCCGGTGACTCATTACATCATCGAGCGTCTGAGCTGGGACACCAGCGGGAAGGAGAAGGAGACGTGGAAGCAGTGCAACAAGAGGAACGTGGAGGAGCTCAGCTTCATCGTGGAGGACCTGAAGGAGGTCAGGCTCCGCTCTTTAGACCTCACGCCTTCCCTGATTGGTTAAAACAGCCGGGGGTTAGGGCTCATTCATGATCGTGTCTATTCTTTCTGTTTTTTCTCTAATTTTTACGATTGATATTTTCTTTATGGGAAATTTTTTTTAGTTTATTACTGACAGGGACAGTGCATATTAATAACATTTCTGAAAATATGCCAGGGTTAGCCAAAAAGACTAATTTTCATCTGTAGTCCCCGGGCAGGCAATAGTTGAAAGCACAAACGTTAAGAAGAAAAACATTGAAAATACAATCAATGATAAAAACAGTGAAAAATATGCAGATACAAACAGAGCTTGCACTACATAGAGACAACAAAGACAGCTCTTATAACACAAAATCAACAACAGCATGACAACAATCAACAAATCAACAAATAGCATGATGACACAATGTTAGCCTGGTGAAGTGTGGATATTATGCACAGAGCCATGATGAGCAGGAGCAGCACTACACTAAGCATAATAATGACAAATAAGACAACAAACAACAGGAAAACTCCTCTGTGTTCTAATGTTCACAAGTTTGATTTCTAATAAACCAAACCAGGCTCTTCATGTTGTGGAGGAGGAATGGTAATTGGCTCAGTTTCTTACATCAGAGCCTCTCAATCCTGAGAGGCTCTGACGGGAAAAGCCGATTGGCCAAAACTACTCTGTCTTCTAGGAGTTAGACAATCTCCTCTAGCTGTTGTGATGTAACTTCAGTCTGTTGTGGTCGGTCTCCAGGGAGGAGAGTATGAGTTCAGGGTGAAGGCGGTGAACGCAGCCGGACCCAGCCGACCCTCCGCCACCGCCGGACCGATGGTCGTCAAGGACCAGACATGTGAGTGACGGACGGACCAATCACAGACTGCCGCTGGGAAAACGGCTTCATCTCTTTCAGTTACACATGTAGAAACACTGCATTGATTTTTGTAAGATTATATATTTATATTTGAAGCAAAGTTTTTTTGGTAACACTTTACAATAAGGGTCACTAAGTTAAGGGTTAGTTAATGTTTAATAAGCATTAACTAACCCTCAATTAACAGTTATCTAATGTGTAATTTACTAACTAAGGTATTAATTACTAAGGTATTAATTTATACATTATTTAATAGTTTATAAAGATGACTATTAAATAATGTATAAATTAATACCTTAGTTGACATGAACACCATTAGTAAATGATTACCAGACACATTAGTTAACTGTTAATTAAGGGTTAGTTAATGCTTAAGCATTAACTAACCCTTAACTTAGTGAACCTTATTGTAAAGTGTTACTGCAACAGCATTTACTTAAGCTATTTTTGTAAGTATTAAGTGCATTGGACTTATTAGATAAGGTTATTCAATTATTAAACGTGTTACTTGGGTTCTTTGATCCTTTATATCTACAAATTTACAAGTTTTAAGCTGTTGCTCAGTTTTGATTTCGGATGGGACTTTCAAGACGTCGCATCTCAGTCTCAGCCGTCGCTCAGTTCCTCCTCACTACAGTAGACGTTAACCCCCCCCCCCCCTTCCCCCCCTCTTCCCCCCCTCCCAGACGCTCCCACCATCGAGCTGCGTGAGTCCCTGGAGGGGGAGGAGGGCTGCGACGTCAGCCTGGTGGCCAAGATCAGCGGCTGTCCGTTCCCCTCGCTCACCTGGCAGAAGGCGGCGCCGGCCAAACCGGAGGAGAAGACGGCGGTCCAGTACGACCAGCACGTCAACAAGCTGGTGACGCAGGACAAGTGTACGCTCCTGATCCAGCAGTCCAGACGGGACGACGGCGCCCTCTACAGCCTGACCGCCACCAACAGCCTGGGCACGGCCAGCAAGGACATCAAGCTCACTGTGCTGGGTGAGGGAGTCAGGCCGTGTCATACGCCTTATGATTCATATCTGCAGGTTTTGTAGGACTAACACATGAATTCTCCTTAAATCTCTCTCTCTCCTGATCTTTCCTGTCTCTCTCTCCACTTTCTCTCTAATAAATAAATGATCACCTAATAGTACCTAATAGTATCCAAAAGTTGTTTCAAATGAGAGAAAGTCGACACAACGTTGAAGAAAGGGACTAATGCAAAATATCATCGTATAACAGTCAGAGGAGTTAATTTATGGAACAGCTCTAGCGAGGAAATGAAGACATGTAGAACATTTAATAAGTTTAAACAAATGTTTAAAAATAACATATTGAATGGATATGGGCTGAATGATCGGAGAGGGGAAGTGGCAGTAAGACAGGGTACAGGATGTGTAGGTTGTTTTGTTTGTTTTATTCTGATTGTTTTGTTCTTGTTTTGTTTTGAATGTTTTATTTTTGATTGATTTGATTTGATCGAGTTGTGTATCATGAACACTGGGTGGAAAGTTGGAGTATTTATGTCTAACATTAAGTTTATAGATAAAATATAAAAATTGGGGGTAGGACTTGATAAGTATTCACTTCTTCCTACTCCTTTTCGGACATGAAATATTTATTTTATTTATTTATTTATTTTATTGGTTATTTTTGTTTTGTTTTTCTCACTTATATTTTTTACTTTTTTAACATGTTTGAAATAAAATCTAATCTAATCTAAAGGAAAAAATGACAAAAAAAAACATCTTAAAAAAGCCAGCTTCAAAGTTAGAAAAGATACACAAGAAACATACTGTATATATTCTGTATCTGCTCATTCCAACGCTTCATTGAATCTGTTTCACACTTAGTAAAATATTCAAATCCAAGACATCATTTTTTATCGCTGTACCATTTCATAAAATGCAAATGGTCTAGATGTCTTGTGCTTCATTTTCTACACATTTCCCTGTAATTCAGCCTGACATGTTCGGTATCTTTGGAAACCTTGGGATCTTGGCTAGAATATAAAATATATTTCTGTGGGTTTGAACCAAGCTTGACCACCAAACATGACTTTATAGTGATTGAAAAGGCTAATAAGCTTGTTTTTGGCTTGTGTAATTGGCTTTTCAATAGTTTGTACCCTAGAAACAAAGAAATTGATGCTAAATGTTTGATTGTCCAAAAATGTGACACAAACCTGTTCCTTCCTCCGCCAGGCCGTCCCGGGCCGCCCATCGGACCAATCAAATTCACTGAGGTGTTCGCCGAGAGGATCGGTCTGTCCTGGAGCGCTCCCAAAGACGACGGCGGATCCAAGATCACCAACTACGTCATCGAGAAGCGCGAGGACAACAGGAAGTCCTGGGTCCACGTCTCCAGCGACCCCAAGGAGTGCGCCTACGTGGTGACGAGGCTGACGGAGAACCACGAGTACGAGTTCAGGGTCATGGCCCAGAACAAGTTCGGCGTCGGCCCGCCGCTGACCAGCGAGCCGGAGAAGGCCAGGAACCTCTTCAGTAAGGAAAAGTCCTGCAGCGGCTGCAGTTTTATTATCTGAACACTCAAGGCCTTAAAACGTCTTGAATTCACTGCAAAAGCGGACATCTTAAGAAGTCATTTAGTCTGTATAGAGTTTTACAATCCTATTTTTCCTTAAACAAAGTGACACATCTTGCCAGTTGGGTGAGATGATGCCATTTCTTTCCAACACAGTTCCACTAGTTTAAGGAATTCTCTAGAAACAAGGCAAGAAACGAGGCAGAAAGAGCAGATCAATCCACTAGTGCCCAGAAAATTCTTGAAACAAATTGATTCGCTTTGGGAAAAACTGAAAGTATCTTACCACCAGATTCTGACAGATTCTTTCACTTCACGTTTTAAGAAAACTACGATATTAAGATTCAATACAATATTAAATTACTTGTTAAGATGAATGTTTTTTTGCTGAGTAGTTAAATATAGAATCTTTTAAAGTTTTGAATTTATAATAAGGTTTACATAATATAACATAATTGTAATTGCAAGTGTCATTATATCCATGCTACATAAGCACACTACTACTGCTAAAACAACTCATCCATCTCTTCTCTTCCCTCAATCCTCATAGAGATCAATAACTGATTATTATCTGTTTCCTATAACCACTACATTGATCCCTGACTCCTCTCTCCCCCCCCCCCAGCTGTCCCGGGACAGTGTGAAAAGCCCACAGTTACTGAAGTCTGTCTGGAGTCCATGACGGTCAACTGGGACGAGCCGGAGTACGACGGCGGCTCCTCCATCACCGGCTACATCATCGAGAAGAAGGAGACGACGGCGAAGCGGTGGAGCCGGGTGAACCGCGACCCGATCCGCGCTTTGCCGCTGGGAAACAACTGGGACGTCACCGGCCTGCTGGAGGGAGCGCTCTACCACTTCAGAGTCATCGCCGTCAACGCCGCCGGCTGCGGCCCGCCCAGCGTGCCGTCAGACCCTGTGCTCTGCAGAGACCCCATCCGTAAGACTCACAGGCTCTTTAGAACGTTACAGAGTGATGAGAGAGGTCGATAGTCAGAGAGGTCGATAGTCAGAGAGGTCGTTAGTCAGAGAGGTCGATAGTCAGAGAGTTCGTTAGTCAGAGAGTTCGTTAGTCAGAGAGTTCGTTAGTCAGAGAGTTCGTTAGTCAGAGAGGTCGTTAGTCAGAGAGGTCGATAGTCAGAGAGTTCGATAGTCAGAGAGTTCGTTAGTCAGAGAGGTCGATAGTCAGAGAGTTCGTTAGTCAGAGAGTTCGTTAGTCAGAGAGTTCGTTAGTCAGAGAGGTCGATAGTCAGAGAGTTCGTTAGTCAGAGAGGTCGTTAGTCAGAGAGGTCGTTAGTCAGAGAGGTCGATAGTCAGAGAGGTCGATAGTCAGAGAGGTCGATAGTCAGAGAGTTCGTTAGTCAGAGAGGTCGATAGTCAGAGAGTTCGTTAGTCAGAGAGTTCATTAGTCAGAGAGGTCGTTAGTCAGAGAGGTCGATAGTCAGAGAGTTCATTAGTCAGAGAGGTCGTTAGTCAGAGAGGTCGATAGTCAGAGAGTTCGTTAGTCAGAGAGTTCATTAGTCAGAGAGGTCGTTAGTCAGAGAGGTCGATAGTCAGAGAGTTCGTTAGTCAGAGAGTTCGTTAGTCAGAGAGGTCGTTAGTCAGAGAGGTCGATAGTCAGAGAGTTCGTTAGTCTGAGATTTCGTTAGTCAGAGAGTTCGATAGAGAGTTTGTTAGTCAAAGATTTCGTTAGTTAGTCACTCAGTGAGTTTGTTAGTCAGAGAGTTGGTTAGTTAGTCAGGTAATTATTCAGTTTTGAACCCTTGCCCTGCCCATTGAGATTAAAAACTATTTTCAGAGAGACTTGGCCAATAAAGTTAGAATCAGTAGCGTTTATTTAAAAAAAAAGAGTTTAAATGCCGAGCCTCAGATCCTCAGACTGGGCTCTTCTGGCTGTTGACTGGGCTTCGGCTACCAGAATCATTAACTTCCTTTAAATCACTTCTAAACACTTACTTTCATGTGATGTCTTTTATCCTATTAGTTTACTATTATTTTGTTTTTACCCTCTGTTCTTTCAGCTTGTGGTGCCTTCTTGTTTTTACTCTTTACTTTATGATCATTCTAATATAATTAAATGCACCTGTGCCTGCTGCAGAGCCGCCCGGCCCCCCCACCCCCAAGGTGATAGACTGGACCAAGTCGACGGTGGAGCTGGAGTGGATTCCTCCTCTGGTCGACGGAGGATCCAAGGTCACCGGATACTTTGTTGAGTTCAAGGAGGTGAACAAGGAGGAGGAGGAGAAGAAAGCCCAGAGGAGACTGCTGCTGAGCGAGGGGGAGGAGGACAAGGAGGCCGAGGTGGAGGAGTGGGAGAAGGTAAAACTCCTCCACATTTATTACAGTTATGAACAATGAATTGAGAGAGAGAGAGTTTGGTCCAAAACTGGATTTGTGAACAAGTTTCAGAATCAAAACCTTTCATCAGACTCAAACTCTCTATGAATCCTTCTAACATGTTTAAACACTAAGCTACTGAGCGGTTTCCTTACTCGGTTTTTCCTCTCCTTCCCTTTCTAGGCTAAAGATAAGGAGATCAGAGGAACCAAGTTTGTGGTTGCAGGTCTGAAGGAAGGCGGTCTGTACCGGTTCAGGGTACGGGCCGTCAACGCTGCCGGAGTGGGAGAGCCGGGTCTGGTTTCCGAGCTGATCGAGGTCAAAGACAGGACAAGTAAGACTCTGATCCGTCTGTCTGTAGGAAACATTTATCAAAACTTAAATATTCATCAGCAGGGCAGGAAACTTTACTACTACACATTGTGCATGATACTTATTACACTCAGAGCATGATATTATCAACAAAGTGACAGAGATTTAAAGCATTATCATTGAGTGTTATGTATATCTGCAAGAAGAAGAAGAATTACCCATTTTGCGACTAGACAGACGAGGTGCAGCAGTTTTAAACCCATCGTCTCCCTGCAGTTGCTCCTGAGATGGACCTGGACGCCTCGGTGAAGGAGAAGATCGTGGTTCACGCCGGCGGCACCATCCGCATCATCGCCTACGTCTCCGGGAAACCGGCTCCTCAGATCACCTGGTGCCGCGACGACGCCGAGGTTCCCAAGGAGGCGGTGGTGGAAACCACCGGCATCTCCAACTCGCTGGTCATCAAGAACTGCAGACGCCAGCACCAGGGAATCTACACCCTGAGCGCCAAGAACGAGGGAGGAGAGAGGAAGAAGGCCATCATCGTGGAGGTCCTGGGTGAGGAAACCTGATCCGGGACGCTTTGGATTTCAGTCTGGTTTATTTTCCATTCTGGGTTCAATCATTACAGAACAAGGAACACATCATCTGAAAAGGGAAGGGAAAATACATACATAAATGAGTAAATAAATTCAAGTGAAATAAATAAAAAATACATTACAGACCTCCACTCTCCAACCCCCCCCATCCTCTCACCCTCTAAACAAACAAAAAACAAAAACTAAAAACTAATAACAAGGCTTTTATAGTGGAGCTCATTTTCTCTCCCTTTTGTTTTCTTAATCAGATCCTTTCCACAGTCTACATTTCTCTTTCGACTGTCTAAAACAGCTTGTTAGCGTTGTTCAGTGACACCAAGGCTTCCTGGGAGTTCTTGCAGCATTTGCAAGCTATCCAACACAAAGTTTATACCCACAAAAATACTTAATTTCATCCCATATAACCAAACTGATTTCAGTGTGAAATACCAAAATAAGTTGCATGTTTTCCATTTTTATACCCTCCCCGACGTACATAAACAAACGTCAAAATAGATCAGAAATGTAAACATAAATACACACACATTCATACAAACAAATAGACGTATATATTAATCACGGTTGTCTATAGCCAATCTACATTGTAATTTGGTTTGAATAAGAATCAGTTATGGAAGAGTACACAGTTTTAGTGTTTTCATATATGTCAGAAATGGTCGCCTTAAGTCTTATCAAATTTACCTGTAGAGCCACCCAGTGTACACTTTATTTTCTCCATGTGTAAAAAACCTCATAAGTTCTCCAGCCCACTGGACATGTGTGAGAGAGGCCTCCTGCTTCCACTTCATAAGTATAAGGCGTCTGGCAATTAAGGAAGCAAAAGCAACAGCGTTCGAGTAATGACCGGGCAGGAGCATGTCCTCTGGTACTGCTCCAGAAATTGTAATCAAAGGGGAAGGGGTACATTTGACTCCAAAAACCAATGTCCAATAATTATGAAGATTTGGACAAGTCCAAAAAGTATGAATGAGGGACCCCGTTACTGTCTTACATCTGTTGCATAAGGGATCTGCCCCTGGATAAATCTTAGCCAACTTTTCTTTGGATAGATGAAGGCGGTGGAAGACCTTGAATTGTAGGAGCCCAAATTGAGCACAAATTGAGGAAGAATGTACTCTTTGAAGAATGGACTGCCAATTGTAATCTGTGATTTCAGACGCCAAATCATCTTCCCACTGGGATCTAATAGTGGAAAGAGAGGGGGAATGCAAAGTCGATAATAAATTATATATAACTTTGATTACTCCTCTGTTGTGCACGTTTATGTCGAGAATTCTATCTAAAGTTGTTTCAGCTGGTAAAGACGCTGACTCCTTGTCGGTGTTAAATCCCTCCAGACGTTCCCGGGCCGGTCGGTCTTCCCTTCGCCGGAGAGAACCTGACCATCGACTCCTGCAAGCTGACCTGGTATTCCCCCGAGGACGACGGCGGCTCGGCCATCACCAACTACATCGTGGAGAAGCGCGAGTCGGACCGGATGGGCTGGACCTCGGTCTCCTACACCGTGACCAGGAACAACGCCGTGGTGCAGGGCCTCATCGACGGAAAGGGATACTTCTTCAGAATCGCCGCCGAAAACATCATCGGCATGGGACCGTTCATCGAGACGGACAAGATGGTTCTCATCAAGGACCCCATCTGTAAGTCTGAGGCGACTGATGCTCATGTATCTCTAGGCTAGCGCAATATTTTGTGAATATCGCATTATTTTGTGAATATGATTTTCCAATTCATGTAATTTAGAAATTTGATGTCATTTAGAAGAAATAAAATAAAATAGGGTAACACTTTACAATACGGGTCAGTAAGTTAATAATAGTTAATTAACAGTTAACTAATGTGTCTGGTAATCATTTACTAATGGTGTTCATGTTAACTAAGGTATTAATTTATACATTATTTAATAGTCATCTTTATAAACTATTAAATAATGTATAAATGAATACCTTAGTTAACATGAACACCATTAGTAAATTACACATTAGTTAACTGTTAATTAAGGGTTAGTTAATGCTTATTAAGCATTAACTAACCCTTAACTTAGTGACCCTTATTGTAAAGTGTTACCTAAAATAGAATACAAAAAACCCCAGAAAACAACCTTTATAGAAACATGGAGATATTAAGACGCATGGAGGGGTTTTGTCCCTTTTTTAATACACTTAATAATAACATAATAACATAATAACATAATAAGTACGGTGTTCGTTCCTCTCGTCTCCTCCCAGCCGTCCCGGAGCGTCCAGAGGACCTGGAGGTCACCGCCATCACCAAGGACTCCATCTCCATTTCCTGGAGGCCGCCCAAGTACGACGGCGGCGCCGAGGTCACCGCCTACGTCCTGGAGTCCCGTCTGATCGGCAAGGACAACTTCACACGCATCGGCGGAGAAGACAAGCTGATGGACAGGAAGTTCACCCACGGCGGGCTGAAGGAAGGATCCAGCCACGAGTTCAGAGTGTCCGCCGTCAACGCGGTCGGACAGGGCAAGGCCTCGTTCTGCACCAAGCCCATCCAGTGCAAGGAGGAGCTGGGTGAGTGACGCACAGCCACACAACAAGTAGGGCAGTGAAATTAAAAAGCGGAAGATAAAATATGAAATAAAACAGCCATGATAGAAGATAAAGAGAAGATGGAGAAGATGCAGATTGTCAGTTTTTAAACATTGTATGAAATATATATGACAGGTAAAGATTCATGATGTTATTACAAATACTTTCTTTTGTTTAAAAATTACTGTTTTATATACAGTATGACATGCAAACACTAAATCATTTCATGATAAGTACAAAAGTTACAGATGGTCAAATTGTTATGGTTCCAGGATATCTATGATAATTTTAATAACTTTAATTTTTCTGTCGTCAGCATAGAGTTTTACATTTTACTTAACAAGAGACAGTCCACAAAAAACAGAGATGTACCAGAGATGTGCGAGTGCAGACAGTATGCAGGTGTTTTCTCTAAATTATATTATTTAAAAAAAAAGCTGAGATTAATATTTAAACATGAAAACCTCTCCACCAGAACCTCCCACTCTGGACCTGGACTTCAGAGACAGGATGATGGTGAAGGTGGGAGACATGTGCACGCTGCAGGGCCGCTTCACCGGCAAACCGGCGCCCGCCATCAGCTGGACCAAGAACGAGGAGGAGCTGAAGCCGGAGGATGAGATCAGCCTCCACAGCACCAGCCGCCACCTCAGCCTGACCATCGCCAAGGCCAAGAGGGAGCACAGCGGCCGCTACTGCGTCGCCGTGGAGAACGCTGTGGGAACCCGCAAGGGGCTCTGCACCATCACCGTGGTCGGTGAGTCACCGCCTGGCTCCGCCCCAAAACGTGTGAAATTAAGTTTTCACAATGTGAAGCAAATACTTTGTAGTGGCAGGTGAAAACATGAAAACATTTGTTCATGTAGAAAAAAACCAAACATTACCTCTGAACTGAAATGTGAAGTAAAAACAAAATTTGGCAGTGTTGACGGCCCAAAATTGTTCACCAAAAAACACATGTGCTTTGAATTTACATGTAGGTTTTCACATGTCACTTTTGACAACGATGGCTAAAAAATTATATTTTTCTGGGTTAAAATGACCTGGAGGATTTTATTTCTGGTTTTCTCCAGAAACCCCCCAGTCTCCAAGTTGTGCTGGAGTGCTGCAGTGTGTGATGCTGACTGTGTTGTTTCCCTCCTCAGACCGGCCTCAGCCTCCAGAAGGGCCCGTGGTCTTCAACGAGGTCTACAGGAACTACATGGTGATTTCCTGGAATCCTCCTCTGGACGACGGAGGCTGCGCCGTCTCCAACTACATCGTGGAGAAGAGAGACACCAACAGAGACCTGTGGATGCCCGTCACCTCCTCCTGCACCCGCACCACCTGCAGGGTAGGAAGCGACAAACTTCTAGAAAAAGTTCCTTTATTTTACATGAAATCAAAAGTTTAGGAGCAAACAACGAGTTTGGCTTCCTGCTTCTTCAGGTTTGCGAAGACTTGGTGTGAGGCAAGAATCAATACTTTGCAACAGTGTTTTTTTCCTGCACTTGCCAGCACCTTAAAAATTTTTCAGTTTTCACAACACACTGATCTTCTCTGTGTCGATTGGTCTGATCCATCGCAGACAGGTTAGGTATCATTGAAAACCTGAAAAAGTTATGGAAAATGATAAATGTCCACATGGAAATCTCTTCAGAGTTTTTTTTTTTTTTTTTCAACTGGTCAGGTTTTTATTGTCAAGCTGCTCGTCTAATTACCTTTGAAGGATTCATAACCCAAATAACAGACGGATAACTGTGGCTGCACTGAAATCAGCTGTTTAAAAACATGAAGCATTTGAACACAGACACTTGCAATACAAGTCACGTGAAAGCCGAAGCCTTGGTGTCGATAAAGCCTCCTGCTCTTTGTCTCTCAGGTGCCGAAGCTGATCGAGGGGCGAGAGTACATCATCAGGATCATGGCTCAGAACATCTACGGTGTCAGCGACCCGCTGCTGTCCGCCGAGTCCAAGGCCAGAGACGTGTTCAGTAAGTCAACACACTGCACACCTGACAACACACTGCACACCTGACAACACACTGACAACACACTGCACACCTGACAACACACTGCACACCTGACAACACACTGCACACCTGACAACACACTGACAACACACTGCACACCTGACAACACACTGACAACACACTGCACACCTGACAACACACTGCACACCTGACAACACACTGACAACACACTGACAACACACTGACAACACACTGACAACACACTGACAACACACTGACAACACACTGCACACCTGACAGAACATTATTAAAACCCACACACACCGAGTATTATATCCCTATAAACTTTGTATTGTGACAAATTAGGGCTGCACAACTAATCATGTAGTTGTATATTGCAATTTCATGTTCCATAATTAATATTGGTGGAATATTTGCATATCAACAGTACTTTTTTATTTAAATTATTATTTTTAAGAAACGTTTGATTTGAAGTAAAATGTCCACTGCTGATATTGACATAAGATGCCAAAAGTGCAGTAAAATTAATTTGTCCCATAAATCATTAAGATTAAGAATATAGATTGATAATCTTGATCACAATATCTTTCAACATAATTGGAATTATAATTTTAGTGATACTGGTGCAGCTGTAGTTTCAGGGTTTCTGGTTATTTCTGTCACAGTGAATGTTGAGACTGCAGTTGATGGTGTGCAGTGAGCAGTGTCAGATGAGCCTGGATGTGTCTGAAGGATCTAACTGATGTTCTGTTTCCATCACAGAGGTTCCTGACGCTCCCAAGCAGCCGCTGGTGAAGGAGGTTTACCACGACACCGCGCTCATCAGCTGGGAGCCGCCGGCAGACGGAGGGAAACCGATCACCGGATATATTGTAGAGAGGAAGGAAACCATGGCCAACAGGTACACACACACACACACACACACACACACACACACACACTGATCTTTGAACTAGTTTATCCTTTGCCTCCAGCCACTCTCTCTCAAGTTTTCAACACTGTTCAGCAGTTCGACTTATCTAATGCAATTGAAAAAAAGTTTTAAAAAAAGCACCTTGTTTCTTTACTTGCGTATTACTCAGCAATTACCAGTTATTCTAGTCTCACTAGTCATTACATCTATTTTGCTTGTATTATATTGTATTTTACTTATATTACTTATATACAGTGACATGGCCTTTAATTTAAAGTTTTACCTTTGTCAGTTGTAATTGCATGCTGAGTCTTTATGTGTCTGTTTGGAGGGAACATAGTGCTGATAGACTGTCTGGGTCTGGGTCTGGGTGTTCTGCTGCAGGTGGGTTCGCTGCAACACGGAGCGGATCTACCCCAAGGTGGAGTACTGGGTGCCGGAGCTGCTGCAGGGCTGTGAGTACGAGTTCAGAGTGAGCGCAGAGAACGTGGTGGGAGCCGGCGACCCGAGCCCGCCGTCCAAACCCGTCTTCGCCAAAGACCCCATCGGTACGTCAAGGTCTACACCGGCAGTCCAGTTATACACACACACACAGAGGCACTTTACTCTTTAGTCTCCAAATCCTGGTTACTGAGTTATTCTTCTTATAATAAAGTCTTAATTATTATGGCTTTCTTTTCACTGAAGTCAGTTACTGTTCATGTTGTAGTGTTTTGGTAAACAATATTGATCCTTCATGCATTTTCTAATCTCCATATTCACGTCCAAATTTCTTTCCCAATCCATTCCCCCTCTCTGTCCCTCTACCTGGTGATCGATGTTTAAGAATCGACTATAATGTTGTGGTCTTCCTCTCTCCCCTGCTCTCCAGTGATCCCCGGGCCTCCGGTGAACCCCGAGGCCATCGACCGGACCAAGGAGTCGGTGACTCTGTCCTGGCAGCCGCCCAAAGACACCGGCAGAGGAAAGATCTTCGGCTACCTGCTGGAGTTCCAGAAGGCTGGAGACGAGGAGTGGCTCAAGGTGAGACTGTCATGTTTTTATCGTCCTGCATGGGAGCTTCACCTGGCAGCGTGAAACAAAACGCACCAAAAAGTAAAACAATACTTTAAACAAACACAGTTGGGAAACATACTGCACAAAATACCCAATGGATAAAAACAGAGCTTCATTTGGAAGCTGATTGTCTTACTTAAACCTCAGAATCACTGGATCCTCGACATCCAGACTGAGCATAAAGTTAAAACATTGTAAAATGTTCTGCTGTCCAAACAGTTTTTGGAAGTCACTGTATGTACTGCAGCACCGTGGAAATGAAAAGGAGCTGCTTGAGACACAGAACACAGTTTAGAAAAATCTGAGATCAGATTACCATCTTCTTCAGCTGTAACTGAAATGTAACATTAAACTCTTTCATCTCCTCTTTCATCCTCAGGTGAACCAGACTCCGGACTCCTGCCAGGAGACCAAGTTCAAGGTGATCAACCTGGAGGAGGGCGGTCTGTACCGCTTCAGGGTGATGGCCGTCAACGCCGCCGGAGAGTCTGAGCCGGCGTACGTCCCGGAGCCAATCAGAGCTCAGGACAGACTTGGTGAGTCGCCATTCAACACACTATTACCTCAGTTACAGCACCAATGGCATTTTTCACTGATCAAGTACAACTAGATCCTTCATCTGTGCTGCCTCTCATGTCCATCCTCTACCCCTACCCCCCCCAGAGCCCCCGGATCTGATCCTGGACGCCGCTATGACCCGGGAGGTGAAGGCCATGGCAGGAACGCACATCACTCTGATGGCTGCCATCAAAGGAATCCCCTTCCCCTCCGTCACCTGGAAGAAGAACGAGGCGGAGGTTCCCACCAGAGCTGACATCGACACCAACCAGGCCGGCACCAAGCTGGAGATGAGGTTCTGTAACCGCGGCGACTGCGGAGACTACACCCTGACTGTGGAGAACCCTGCCGGCACAAAGACCGTCACCTGCACCGTGCTCGTCCTGGGTGAGGAGGGTTAGGGATAGAGTCCTGGGTGAGGAGGGTTAAGGATAGAGTCCTGGATGAGGAGGGTTAGGGATAGAGTCCTGGGTGAGGAGGGTTAAGGATAGAGTCCTGGGTGAGGTGGGTTAGGGATAGAGTCTTGGGTGAGGAGGGTTAGGGATAGAGTCCTGGATGAGGAGGGTTCGGGATAAAGTCCTGGATGAGGAGGGTTAGGGATAGAGTCCTGGGTGAGGAGGGTTAGGGATAGAGTCCTGGATGAGGAGGGTTCGGGATAAAGTCCTGGATGAGGATGGTTAGGGATAGAGTCCTGGGTGAGG
Source organism: Centroberyx affinis (assembly GCF_046629955.1). Taxonomy (NCBI): domain Eukaryota; kingdom Metazoa; phylum Chordata; class Actinopteri; order Beryciformes; family Berycidae; genus Centroberyx; species Centroberyx affinis. Next base: position 109,496 of record NW_027279117.1, read on the forward strand.
AGGGTTAGGGCACGAGTCCTGGATGAGGAGGGTTCGGGATAAAGTCCTGGATGAGGATGGTTAGGGATAGAGTCCTGGGTGAGGAGGGTTAGGGATAGAGTCCTGGATGAGGAGGGTTCGGGTTAAAGTCCTGGATGAGGATGGTTAGGGATAGAGTCCTGGGTGAGGAGGGTTAGGGATAGAGTCCTGGGTGAGGAGGGTTAGGGATAGAGTTGTGGGTGAGGAGGGTTATTAAATAATTAATTGATGCTGCCTGTACTGAGCTAATCCTGTGTAATGTTGCAGGAACCTGAAATCATTCATAAGCCCATCTCATGTGTATCTTCCCTCCTCTGTGGACAAGCCAAACATTAAGGAATGCCTAACGGCCTCCTCACGTGTTTCCCCTGCAGACAAGCCCGGTCCCATCCAGCACCTGCGGGTGTCAGATGTGAGGAGCGACTCCGCCTACCTGTCCTGGAAGGATCCGGAGGACAACGGCGGAGTCCGCATCACCAACTTCGTGGTGGAGAAGAAGGACGCGGCGTCGGCCCAGTGGGTTCCCGTCTGCTCCTCCTCCAAGAAGCGCAGCATGATGCTGAAGCACCTGATGGAGGGAACGTCCTACATGTTCAGAGTGGCGGCCGAGAACCAGTACGGCCGGAGCGAATACGTGTCGACGCCCAAGGCCATCAAGGCCATGAACCCGCTGTGTGAGTCTATTTACACACAGAAAACAGATTTTAAATTTTTATTTTTATTTTTATTGACCTGCAAACGTACTTCATCTTTTATTTATTTGGTAACACTTTACAATAAGGGTACATTCATTAAGGGGTAATTTACTGTTAATTAACCCTTAATTAACAGTTAACTAATGTGTCTGGTAATCATTTACTAATGGTGTTCATGTTAACTAAGGTATTAATTTATACATTATTTAATAGTCATCTTTAGAAACTATTAAATAATGTATAAATTAATACCTTAGTTAACATGAACACCATTAGTAAATTACACATTAGTTAACTGTTAATTAAGGGTTAGTTAATGCTTATTAAACATTAACTAACCCTTATTAAGCATTAACTAACCCTTAACTTAGTGTACCCTTATTGTAAAGTGTTACCATTTATTTTTATTGATTTATTTATTAATCTTCCTGTTTCTTATATTGTTGTTTTTTTTAAATCTTTTTTGATGTAATCTTATTCATTGATTTCATGAATTGTGTTTCTTTTCATTATTTTGCATATTATTTTATCAGTATTTTGTCAGGGCGTCATTGTAAAAGAGGGCACTTGCTTTCAATTGACCACCCTGAATAAATAAAGGTAAATAAAAATAAATAAAACACAAACAAGAGAAAAAATATGAATGGTGTAGGCGAGACAAAAAGTCTCACCTCAAAGAGACAAAAAGAAGAAATTTGGACTCATTATGTGCAGTTAATGTTTCTATTCATCCCTGCTTTTATTTGCTTTTTGAGCAAAAAAGGAATCATTTTTATGCTTTATGTCGTCCAGTTGTGTACATAATTTAGCTCCAAACCTAAATGTCTTTGTTTCCCATCCCTCAGTCCCTCCTGGTCCTCCTAAAGACCTGCACCACGTTGATGTGGACAAGACCGAGGTGTGGCTGGTCTGGAACTGGCCCGACCGCAACGGAGGAAGCGATATCACCGGCTTCCTGGTTGAGTATCAAGAGGAGGGAGAGAGGGAGTGGGACGAGTGGAAGACCGTCAGCATCCCCGAGACTCACGTGACCGGCCTGGAGGAAGGGAAGACCTACCGCTTCCGTGTGCGGGCCGAAAACGCCATCGGCCTCAGCAGACCCGACACCACCGTGCCGATCCTCTGCCAGGAGAAACTGGGTGAGACACACCGCCGAACCACAACGCGCACTGTTAACTCCACAGTAACACATAATAACCCCACTGCTATAATGGGAGAGCGTTTTGTGTGTTTGTGTGTCCCACCATGGAGGAGAGGAGAGGAGAGGAGAGGAGAGGAGAGGGGAGAGGAGACAAGGAGAGGAGACAAGGAGAGGAGAGAAGGAGAGCAGACAAGGAGAGGAGAGGAGGAGAGGAAAGGAGAGGAGGAGAGGAGACAAGGAGAGGAGAGGAGAGCAGACAAGGAGAGGAGAGAGGAGGAGAGGAAAGGAGAGGAGAGAAGGAGAGGAGAGAAGGAGAGCAGACAAGGAGAGGAGAGGAGGAGAGGAAAGGAGAGGAGGAGAGGAGACAAGGAGAGGAGAGGAGAGCAGACAAGGAGAGGAGGGAGAGGAGAGAAGGAGAGGAGAGAGGAAAGGAGAGGAGAGGAGAGGAGACAAGGAGAGGAGGAGAGAGGAGAGGAGAGGAGAGGAGGAGGTTATAAATTCTAGCTTAACATAATAATCTTTGATGGGGTTTTTTTATCAGTTGCATTTTTATTCTGATTGGGCTGCTATTCTGATTATTAGTGGAATAAAAGGCTCCATGTAAAGGCAGCTAATGTCAAAGTGTAGGAACAGGACTAACCTCTGTCTGCTGTCTGCAGTGCCGCCCATCGTTGAGGTGGACGTGAAGCTGACTGAAGGCATCATCGTCAAGGCCGGCACCACCATCAGGCTGCCGGCCATCATGAGAGGAATCCCCGTTCCCACCGCCAAGTGGTGCATCGAGGGAGAGGAGATCACCAGCCAGGGCAACGTCAAGATCGACACCGACAACTTCTCCACCGTGCTCAGCATCAACGAGTGCACCAGGAACCACACCGGCAGCTACCTGCTCACCGTGTCCAACCCGGCCGGAACCAAGACCGTGGCCCTGAACGTGACCGTCCTGGACGTTCCCGCCGCTCCCATCGGACCCGTCAACATCCTTGAGGTCACTCCCGACTCCATGCTGATCGAGTGGCGTCCGCCCAAAGACGACGGCGGCAGCCCCGTCACCAACTACATCGTGGAGAAGAGAGAGTCCAACAAGGAGACCTGGGGAGGCGTGAGCTCCGGCAGCACCGCCACCAAACTCAAGATCTCCCGCTTGCAGAAGGGAGCGGAGTACGTGGTTCGTATCCGCGCCGAGAACAAGATGGGTATCGGCGCTCCGCTGGAGAGCAAGCCCACCGTGGCCCAGCACTCCTTCGAGCCCCCCGGCCACCCCGGCAAGCCGCAGACCTCCGACATCGCGGAGGACGCCATTACAGTCGGCTGGACCATGCCTCTGTTTGACGGTGGCAGCCAAATCGCCGGCTACATCATCGAGCGCCGACACAAGGGAGGAAAGTGGATCCGTGTGAACAAGACGCCCTGCAAGGATCTGAGGTACAGAGTCATGGGTCTGTTCGAGGGCAACGAGTACGAGTTCAGAGTGTTTGCTGAGAATATCGCCGGATTCAGCGGCCCGTCCCCCATCTCCGACCCCTGCAAGCCCTGCAGGCCCATCACCGTCCCCAGCCCTCCTGTCAACCCCAAAGTTAAAGACTACAGCAAGACCACCGCTGACCTGGTGTGGACCAAACCCAATAAAGACGGAGGCAGCCCCATCCTGGGCTACACCGTAGAGATGAAGAAGGCCGACACTGAAGAGTGGAAGAAGGTGAACCTGGATGACTTCATCAAGCTGTGTGCCTACAGAGTGAAGGGCCTGGAGGAAGGCGTCGAGTACCGGTTCCGCGTCCGAGCCTCCAACATGATTGGAGATGGAGAACCCAGAGAAATCCCAGAGTCCATCACCGCTCAGGACATCCTCATCCCTCCGGAGATCGAGATGGACGCCACCTGCCGCGAGCGCCTCACTGTGCGCGTCGGACACAACATCAACGTCATCGGCTACATCAAGGCCCGTCCCGACCCCGAGGTCCTGTGGTCGAAGGAGGAGACCGTTCTGGAGAACAGCAAGCGCATCACCATCACCCAGAACGTCCCCGTGGTCCACCTGAAGATCAAGGAGGCCACCAGGGACGATCATGGCAAATACACCTTGAAGGCTTCCAATGAGGGCGGCGAGGCGTCCTGCACCATCACCGTCAACGTGCTGGACAGACCGGGACACTGCCAGAACCTCAACATCACCTACGCGACCAAAGACTCCTGTATGGTCAACTGGGAGGCTCCCAAGGACAACGGAGGCTCTGAGATCACCAACTACATCGTGGAGTGCCGCGAGCCCAGCGTCAGCATGTGGTCCATGATCTCCTCCGACTGCACCAACCGCAAGGTCAAGGCCAAGCTGATGGAGGGTCATGAGTATCTGTTCCGCGTTTGCGCTGAGAACAAGATGGGCCCCGGTCCGTCCGTGGAGACCAAGACCCCGCTGCTGGCCATCGACCCCATCGAGAAACCCGGAGAACCCGAGAACTTCAGGGTCACCGACGTCGGCAAGAACTTCGTCTACCTCAGGTGGAGGAAGCCCGACTACGACGGCGGCAGCCCCCACATCTCCTACAACCTGGAGTGCCAGGCCAAAGACGCCGAGGCGTGGGAGAAACTGAACACAGGCACGCTCTCCAACACGTTCTTCCTGGCTGACAAGTGCATCGAGAACCAAACCTACACCTTCAGGTCCGTCATTTCATTTATCTGTTACTTTTTACTGTCTGTTTTCAAACAGGCGCTTTTTGAGTATAATCTAATCTAATATAATGTGATATAATACAGTATAACGTAATGTAATGATTCATATTATTGGTTTTCCAGGGTGCAGACCGTCAACGAGGGCGGGGAGAGCGGCTGGGTGAAGCTGTCTGATATTGTTGTGAAGGAGGAGATCCAGAAGCCGGTTCTCGACATGAAGCTGGCCGGAGCCGTGACGGTGATGGCCGGAGAGTCGGTGAGGATGGAGGCGGGGCTTAGAGGAAAGCCCCAGCCTGAAGTCAAATGGGTGAAGGACAAAGCGACCGGAGACAACCCCAGGATCAGCTACGAGACCGGCGCCGACTACTCCAAGTTCCTCATGACCAAGTCCAAACGCTCGGACACCGGAAAGTACGTCATCACCGCCACCAACTCGGCTGGCACCTTCACAGCGTACGCCAACGTCAACGTCCTGGACATACCCGGCCCGGTGAGGAACCTCAGGGTCACCGGCATCGGAGCGGACAAGTGCAGGGTGGTGTGGGACGCTCCGGAGGACGACGGAGGCTGTGAGGTGGACAGCTACATCCTGGAGAAGTGCGAGACCAGGAGGATGGTCTGGTCCACCTACTCCGCCTCGGTAGTCACCGCCTACTGCAACGTCACCCGCCTGGTGGAAGGCAACGAGTATATCTTCAGAGTGAGGGCCGAGAACAAGATGGGAACTGGCCCCGCCGTGGAGAGCAAACCCGTCACCGTCAAGAACCAGTTCAACAAGCCCGGCCCTCCCGAGGCCCCGGAGGTCACCAAGGTACGTTCAGGACGTCCTGCAGGACCAGGGTTGGTCCATTGCTGAACTGAACTGAGAATGCATGGTTCGCTAAACATTATAAATCAAACATTATGAATCAAATAAAAGACATGTTCTGCATCAAATACCAGCTGAAAGGTTCCTTTAACATTTTATGATATTCAGTGTTGATAATATATAACTGTGGAATCTCAGATATGTGTTAAGAAAAACACAAAAAACATGGAATTTCACAGAATTTCATTGAATTGAATTCAACTTCTTGGAATTCCAATTCAGTTCCAATTTTGTTTCTTGAAGGTTTTTTCAAATTCCTCAGTTTTCAATTCATGAATTGACCCCAACCCTGCCCTGTTTTCTCCCGATCCCCTCTGCAATGTCGAGACTGCCTCTAACGATAACACACTGTGATCACTGACTCCATCGACATCTGTGTTGTTCAGGTGGGTAAGGAGGAGATGACCGTGGTCTGGGCTCCTCCTGAGAACGACGGAGGGAAGTCGATCACCGGCTACATCCTGGAGAGGAAGGAGAAGCGCGCGGTGCGTTGGGTTCCCTGCACCAAGAGCCCCATCTCCGAGAGACGCATGAAGGTGTCCAACCTGATCCCCAACCACGAGTACCAGTTCAGAGTGAAGGCGGAGAACGAGGTCGGCCTGGGAGAACCCAGCAAGCCCTGCAGGCCCGTCGCCGCCAAGGATCCTATCGGTGAGTCGTGACTGTCAGCTGTTCTCACAGCTGGGTGTTTATCTTCATTGTTGTGCATAGCTTATATATCGCTTGACACAGTACAAGGTGATCTTACAAATTAAAGTTCATTCAGTCATATTCAAACCTGCAGTTACTCTCATGTTCCAAATAGAATATGCTGTATATTCTCATATTGTGATATCATATTTAATTTATACTCTAACTTTCTTGTAGACATAAAGTGTACTCAGTGTTATTTTACTCCGTGCCTTCTGGTGTTTGGTTTTGTATTTATTGAATCTTGTCCGTTTTTAATTTGACTTCAGTGTAGCCAAATTTCCACATATAAAGGCAGTTTATAATCACTTCCATGTCGTCCCCCCCCCTCCCCCGCAGAGCCCCCCGGCCCCCCCGCAGGCCTGAAGGTGGCCGACAGCACCAAGACCTCCATCACCCTCGGCTGGTCCAAGCCGGTGTACGACGGCGGCGCTCCGATCATCAACTACAGCCTGGACATGAGGCTGAAGAGCGAGGCCGACCCGGAGAAACCCTCCGAGGGCTGGAAGAGGATCGACACCCACGGGCCGCTGGTGCTCACCGAGTTCACCATCGGACAGCTGGACGAGAAGGTGGAGTACGAGTTCAAGGTCTCCGCCCAGAACCAGGTGGGCTGGGGACGCCACGCCTACCTGAAGGAGGCCGTCGCCCCCAAGGAGATCCTGGGTAAGACAGCAGGACAGTTCTGATCTGCTTTACATGTTGTGTACAGTCTCAGTAAAACCTGACAGACTTGTTCAGTTATTTCATCTTGTATCCAGACTCCAGACAAGCTTATTTTAGAATTTTTTTCAGGAGAATGTAACTTGAATGTTACTTGGTAAAAGTGAAATAGTCTTGGAGAAAGTTTCTTTCGTTCATTGTTTTATGATGATTTCTTGAAATAAGTCATATTGGCACGATTCAAGTGAAATTGACTGAAACCAGCAGATTATCTGCCAGTGCAGTGAGAGAATTTGACTAAAAATATCATGAAATAAGCTTGATGGTCTGGAGACAAGAGAAAGTCACTGCACAGCTTGTCATTTTTGCAGAGTTATGTTTATGATTAATGTAGAATAGAAATGTAGACAGTGAAACAGTCAAAATCTGTTTAGTGTTTTTCTATATTTGTGCATCTAGAAGCAGTTCAGTGTTTCCTCAATACATTGTCTTTATATACAAAGTGCATGCAGATGATATATGTTAAAAATATTTCTGTCAGACATGTATTGATCTCAATATGAATGTGTGTCCATGACAACAGAGGCTCCAGAGATCGACCTGGACGCCAGTCTGAGGAAGGGCCTGTCCGTCAGAGCCGGCTGCCCCATCAGGCTGTTCGCCATCATCAGAGGAAGACCCGCCCCCAAGGTGACCTGGAAGCGTGTGGGCGTGGACAACGTGGTGCGCAGAGGACACGTCGACCAGGTGGACTCCATGTCCTTCCTGGTCATCCCCGAGAGCACCAGAGAGGATTCTGGGAAATACTCGCTGACTCTGTCCAACTCGGCCGGAGAGAAGGCCGTGTTCGTCCGCGTCAAAGTCCTGGGTGAGAAACTCAGACCTCAGCAGTTAGTGATGTCACTAAATACAGGAAGGTGGTTTCCAAAGAAAAATAGCCCTGTTTTTTTTCTCAGTTCCTTATTATTGATGTCTTATTGAATTCTTATTTGCAGTGTGTCACATGAAATTCAAACTCATTTTCAACGATTTGTCAGACATCACAGGACAGCAAAACCTGGTGATGAGATCGGATCAAAGTAATCCTCATTTTTGTTTTTTACCCAGACACCCCCGGGCCCGTCGGCGGCCTGGAGGCGACCGACGTTACCAAGACGACGGCTCAGCTGTCCTGGTCTCCGCCGGAGAACGACGGCGGCAGCCACATCCTCTACTACATCGTGGAGAAGCGGGAGGTGGACAGGAAGACCTGGACCAAGTGCACAGAAGACCTGAAGAAGACCAGCTTCAAGATCACCAACATGACGCCCGGCATCGAGTATTACTTCAGAGTGATGGCCTGCAACAAGTACGGCACCGGAGTTCCCCAGGACTCGCCCAAGTCCTACCTGGCTGTCGACCCCATCAGTGAGTTTCTTTGATTTTCAGAAACAGAATATCACCTCCAGATGATAACTGATTCCCTGTCAAAGTGTCTGCTAGTAAAAAAAAAGAAAACTTAGTAGCCCCAACAAAAAATTCCCATCTGGTGGCTAGTCATTGTTTTTCATTTTGCAGTTATTTGCATGGGCTGCTCGTCCTTATTCAGAATTTTGAATCACAGTGAATGTTGTCAAGCTAATGATTACACTGCAAATACTGACAGACTTATTCAGTTATTTTCTCTTCTATCCGGACTCATCAAGCTTATTTTAGATTTTTTTTTTTTTGGTGAAATCATCTCACTGCACTGGCAGATTAATTTTCTTGGTTTCAACAAATTCAAATTTTTCCAAAATTCCAAAATTTGCAATTTGTTTCAGGACATTTACTTGGTAAAGGTGAAATTGTCTTGGAGAAAGTTTCTTGTTTCCAGATTTTCTTCATGGTTTTATGATGATTTCTTGAAAGAAGTCATATTGGCATGAATCAAGTGACATTCACTGAAATCAGCAAGATAATCTGCCAGTGCAGTGAGAGAATTTGACAAAAAATATCATAACAATTTACCAAAAAAGCGCGCTCAACCCTCAGTTATTTATGTGGGTGCTGAATCCTCAAAAAATGTGTAATGAAATACTCCAGGACAGCACTCCAATTAATTAATGAATGTAGCGTGCAGCAATAAATATAAATTAATTAATTGAATATCATGAAATAAGCATCTTGCACGTCCTAACATCCAGTTTCTGATGGTCTTCACTCAATTAACACACATCCCTCTGTCTGTATTTAATATCTTTGTTGATTTCTCTTCATGTGTTCTGCCATATTGATTGCCTCTGAGTTCCCTAACATACGGTGTGTGTGTGTGTGTGTGTGTGTGTGTGTGTGTGTGTGACAGGTGAGCCCGACCCTCCCAAGAAGATGGACGTGTTGGAGATCACCAAGAACAGCGCCACGCTCGGCTGGCTGAAGCCGCTGCGCGACGGAGGAGCCAAGATCAACGGCTACGTGGTGGACTACCAGGAGGAGGGCGCCCCGGAGGACAAGTGGACGCCGTACTCGGTGGTGAAGGACCTGACCATCGTGGTCGTCGGCTTGAAGGAGGGAACCAAGTACAAGTTCAGAGTGGCGGCCAGGAACTCGGTGGGAGTCAGTCTGGCCAGAGAGGCGGAGGGAGTGTTCGAGGTCAAGGAGCAGCTCAGTGAGTAGACCGGATCCGCTTTGGGTTCACATTCTGCAGCGGTGACACAACACAACGCCCAAAACAATGCAAAGACAAAATTCATATCCTCATTCAGATGAGTTAACCCCTCACACCCTGAGTTTCCCCTTAAATTTCCTCTTAAGCTGCTTCAATGTTAGATTTTTTTCACCCCAAACTATATGACAGCGTCTCGTCCATCTTCTGTATTCTGTCCGTATTCTAAGCTTAAGCTGCTTATACTGACTGAAACCCAAGATGCCATTTTTTTTAAGGCCGCACCATAACAACAAATGGAAAATAATGTATCTTGTGCACCATTTTCTACACATTTCCCTGTAATTCAGCCTGACGTATCTTTGGAAACCTTGGGATCTAGACTAGAAGTTAAAATAAAGTTCAGTGGTTTTTTTAAGGAGATATTTGCTTTAAGATGGTGTTTCGTGTTATTTTCCCCTCCAGTGGCTCCTAAGATCATCATGCCCGACGTCGTGACGGTCAGAGCCGGATCCAAGATGGTGGTCGAGGCCATCATCGCCGGGAAACCGGCTCCGTTCTGCAAGTGGAAGCAGGGCAACGAGGACGTGTTGACCTCCGACCGCCTGTCCGTCATCAAGACTCTGACCACCTGCACCCTGATGATCAAGAACGTCAACCGCATGGACAGCGGCTACTTCAGCCTGTCTGCCGAGAACAGCACCGGCAAGATCAACCAGATCCTCCGCATCACCGTCATGGGTCAGTGTTTGACTTTCACTCTAAGACTAAGACTAAGACTAAGACTAAGACTAAGACTAAGACTGTCTAAGACTACAGGAAGACAAAGTGAGGCTTTGTCTTTCCGGCTTATTGGGACAAATGGATGACAACTTAATAACTATCTCCCCTCTGGAATGTCAATGTTTTCCCCACATGATACCAACTTCTGTTTATAACCCTGTTAAAATAATTACAATAAAGTATTAAAAAACAAAAAAAAGCCTTCAAACAAAGCTTTCTAAACTGTGCCAGTTCTAATACAGAACTATATCAGATAAATCAGTAACACTTTGCAATACGGGCACATTAATTAAGTTAATTATTAAGTATAGTTATAATTAAGTTATTAATTAATTTATACATTATTTAATAGTCGTCTTTATAAACTATTAAATAATGTATAAATTAATACTTTAGTTAACATGAACACCGTTAGTAAATTATTACCAGACACATTAGTTAACTGTTAATTAAGGGTTAGTTAATGCTTATTAAGCATGAACTAACCCTTAATTAATGTTCCCTTATTGCAAAGTGTTACCGATGAATCTGTCCCTCTGACACTCGGCCTGGAGACACTTTTCACTACTGTTTTTATTAAGAATATACTTTAAGATCATCTCCTAAATCAACAACAGTGGGGTCTCTGTTGTCCGGCTGCTGCTTCACCACCTCTGAAACTTTGTCGTCGTCATCACTAACCTGTTGTTCCCTGGCCCTCCAGACATCCCCGGGCCTCCGGAAGCCCCTCTGGAGGTGACGGAGCAGGACATCGACGCCTGCACCCTGCTGTGGAACTCGCCGCAGGAGGACGGCGGCAGCAACATCACCAACTACATCGTGGAGAAGTGCGACGTCAGCCAGGGAGACTGGATCACCGTCTCCGCCTCCTGCACCAAGACCAGCTTCAGGATGACCAAGCTGACGCCCGGCAAGGAGTACAGCTTCCGGGTCCGAGCCGAGAACCGCTTCGGCGTCTCCGAGCCCATCTACTCCGAGAGGACGGTCGCCAGATATCCGTTCGGTGAGTGAGAGTCGCTCGGGATTTACAGGAGAGTTGTAAGACGCTCACAAAGAGTTAAATAGCCTTTATTAAACGCCTTTTTATGTTATAGCCCGTTTAATAAAGACTTTGGTAACACTTTACAAGAAGGGCAGGGTCACTGAGTTAAGGGTTAGTTAATGCTTAATAAGCATTAATAATAATCTTTATTGATATAGCACTTTCCAAAACCAAGTTACAAAGTCAATAAAACATGATACAAGATTAAAGGATTTAAAAATAGAGCAAAACGTTTAAAAGAAAGAATACAATGAAATGGAATAAAAAAAAAAAGGTAACACTTTACAATAAGGGTCACTAAGTCAAGGGTTAGTTAATGCTGAATAAGCATTAACTAACCTTTAATTAACAGTTAACTAATGTGTAATTTACTAATGGTGTTCATGTTAACTAAGTTTAATCATGTATTAAACATGATTTAATAGTTTATAAAGATGACTAACTTAGTGACCCTTATTATAAATTGTTACCAAAAAAAAGAAAAAACAAAAAGTAAACATCAAAACCATACTGACTGTCCCCCCCCCCCCCCCCCCAGATCCTCCCAGTGAGCCCAGAAACTTCCAGATCAACAAGATCAACAAGGATTACGTCATCGTGTCGTGGGAGCGGCCCGGCAGCGACGGCGGCAGCCCGATCACCGGGTACTACGTGGAGCGCAAGGAGCGGAACGGCCTGCTGTGGACCAGGGCCAGCGAGGCCCCGGTGAAGGCCACGCAGTTCACCTGCTCCGGACTCATCGACGGCCTGGACTACAGCTTCAGGGTGTCGGCGCTCAACCTGGCCGGCCAGGGGAAACCCTGCAAGCAGACCGACTTCATCACCGCCAGGACCGCCGTCGGTACGCTGTGCCTGTTCTCATACACTAGAGTAAACAACAACATAAATCTCTGCATAAAGACAAACCCACAGTTCAGATTTCTTGACTCAAAGACAAAAACCTGATATGGGACACATGGAAACACGTATGAATAGCATCAACTATTATTCACCTGTAAGAACACTCAAAACCACTCATAACCATATATAGTGGACATGCACACGTACATGTATTGATTACATCATTATGGTAAATGGTAAAAAGACACAGTGTGTGTTATTCATATAAAAAAACACAGTATTGATTGTATTTCTTACACTGTCCTTCTCTTGTGTCCATTCTGTCTTGTTTGGACCGCCTGACTGACTCCGCCCCTCTTCTTCTTCTTCTTCTTCTTCTTCTTCTTCTGTCCCTCCAGACCCGCCGGGCAAACCGGAGCCGATGGACGTGACCAAGAACTCCGTGTCACTGGTCTGGAGCCGGCCCAAACACGACGGAGGCAGCAAGCTGATCGGCTACTACGTGGAGTACGCCAAGCTGCCGGAGGAGGAGAAGTGGACCCGCTTCAACGCCAACTGCATGAACGTGCAGAAGGAGGACTCCGTGGTGACGGGCCTGGAGGAGGGGCAGCAGTACCGGTTCAGGATCATCGCCAAGACCGCCATCAACATCAGCCTGCCGTCCGAGCTGTCCGACCCCATCCCCGTCATCGCCGAGAACGGTACGGACGACTGATATTGGCAACAGAAATTGCAATCCAGTATACAGACACTGATTTTTTAAATATTTTAGATTTTTCAGCAAACAAGAAGCAACAATCAGTAAAAAAAGTGAGATGTTGTTACATAAGATCAAGTTTCTTTTACCTTGTGCAATTTAATTTATAAGCCAGAAATAGGAATCATCACCAGAATACCAGGAGTCCAACACTATGATTTTGAAATTGAAGTAGTTCATATTGCAATTTTCTTTATCTTCTTATTAACTGTGCAGGTTCACTACAGAGTGTAATGAAGCTCTCCACAGACTGAACCTGCTGAAAAACCAAAAGCAGCCACAAGCGATCAGTTAATATTGTATTAATTGTTTGATGATTGGTTTTCGTTAATGTTTTCACGCTTGTGCAAGATAAATTCTCTTAGGGACAATTCAGTTTTTTAAAAAATGTTACATGTTTTAAATCATATTTATAAAACTGAAACCCTCGGATGACCTGACCTCCCTCTGCTCCTCGCGGTCCAGTCCCCCCCCGGGTGGAGCTGGGCGTCGACATGAAGAACCTGATCGTGGTGAAGGCCGGGGAGAACGTCCTCCTGGACGCCGAGGTGTTCGGCAAGCCGCTGCCCAAGGTGAGCTGGAAGAGAGACGGAGCGCCGCTGGTCCTGGCCGAAGGCATGAAGATGAGCCAGAAGAAACACGTCCACCTGCTGGAGCTCTACTCCGTCACCAGGAAGGAGTCCGGAGACTACACCATCACCGCCGAGAACATCAACGGCTCCAAGTACGCCACCATCAAGGTCAAGGTGCTAGGTGAGTCCTCCCGTGTTCTGCTTTTATTCTTCTTCAGATGTTTTTTTAACAGTCGGCTTGTAGCCTGTAGATCGCTTTTGAAAAACCATCCAAATAAAGTTTATGATTACATCTGCTTGGATATTGTATCTTCAAATAGACAACTAGTTAGACAAGAAAAATATTCTGGGGAACCAAAACTCATGAACATTATAATACATTTAATAATGCATTTTATTTCAAGCGCTTTACATAGTACTCAAAGACACTTTACAACAGTTAGGGGCAAATACAATAAATATACATACAAAAAAAATACAGAAAAACATTGATACAAAGTGATGATGATAAATGAAAATGATAAAAATGACAAGAGTGGGCATAAAAAGGAAATAGTTGTGGATGTTGAGTTTCTTTATGATTACAATTACAATTACAATTTACAATTTCACATTTGGCAGACGCTTTTATCCAAAGCGACTTACACATGAGATTTGCATACAACACAAGCAAGTTTCTAGATAGGAGAGAACAACGAGAGTAAGTGCTATAGAGCTAAGTTCTGGTCCAACAGGACAAAGGTGCTACGAGACAGTATAAAAACTCTTCAGAAAGTATGAGTTCCAATTTTTATGCTTTTTTACAAAGATTTATTCTAAAAAGTAACAGATGTGACTTAAGATTCTGCTTGTTGTTTTCCTTTAAAATCATTCTTTTATCTGCATAATTATAAGAATTACACTATGCTTTTCTTTATAAGCCCCGTGTTTTCTACGCTAACTGTAAATTTTTCTTTTTACTTTTTACCATTTTTTTTTTTATTTAACAAAAACATGACATAAATCACCAGAAGACAAAGTCTTCACACTAAAGCACACTCTAACAACCTAGGCCTAACAACCTAAATAAGTAACAAAACATTAGAGGAGAAAAAAAAAAAAAAAAAGTCAAGTTCTACACTTAATGTTTTTTTTTAGTTAAATACAAACTTCTTACCAGCCTTCTTTTTTACCATTTTAATTGTGCAAATAAATAAACTAACTAAGCTAATTCTGTCCCCCCAGACAAACCCGGCCCCCCCGCCTCCGTGAAAACCGCCAAGGTGTTTGCGGACCGGGTCAAGCTGCGGTGGGAGCCCCCGCTGGCGGACGGCGGCTCGGAGATCACCAACTACATCATCGACAAGCGGGAGACCAGCAGGGCGAACTGGGCCCTGGTCTCCTCCAACATCCACGGACACTTCACCGACTGTCTGGTGGAGAAGCTCATCGAGGGACACGAGTACCAGTTCAGAGTCAGCGCAGAGAACCAGTACGGAGTGGGAGACCCCGTCATGACGGAGCCCGTCATGGTCAAGAACCCGTACGGTACGCTGCCGCATAGAACCTCATAGAACCTCATAGAACCTCATAGAACCTCATAAAACCTCATAGTGATTATATATAGATACCTAGAAACCAGATAGTACAGCCTCCTGCTGAGTACTATGGTTTCTAGGTATCTATATCTAATCGCTTCAGCACAAAGGACAGTTTCATCAGATCCACATTTGTGTTTCTTTTGAACACACTGTATGTTAATGACAATACATTTTAACACAACATGTGCTGTTACTAACATATCGTGTGTTGAAAAGTGAGACATGAGTTAAAAATGTCCTCAGACTGACATCCGCCTGTCGCTGCTGCTGCTGTGTTTCAAGAATAAATGAAGACGAATTTGTCCGTACACTTGCTGGTCATTACTGGTCATTAAATTCAGTATCCGTTGGACCTTGGACCAGATGGTTACCATGGTTACCATGGCATTTGCGCAGGAGTTATTTTTTTCTCATCAGGTCTGGCTTTTCTTCTCAGTCGTGAGGTCGGTCAGAGTCGGGATATTTTAAAGCCCTTTTTCCTCGGCTTGGCGTCTTTACACAGAAACCAAACCTGGAACAGATCCATCAGAGACCCGGTAGAGATGCTCTGTGGAAAGACGGTTTTATTTACTTTCTTTATCCCAGAGGGAAATTCATCAGTTCTCTTCCCCTCTCTCTCTCTCCTCAGATGTCCCCGGACCCTGCGAACCTCCAGTCATCACCAACATCACCAAGGACTCCATGACAGTCAGCTGGAAGGCTCCCGCCAACGACGGCAAAGCCACCATCCTGGGCTACATGGTGGAGAAACGCGAGGCCACGGAGCTGACCTGGGCCAAGGTGAACCGCCGACCGGTCATCGACAGAACCATCAAGGCCTGTCAGCTGACCGAGGGATCGGAGTACGAGTTCAGAGTGATCGCCATGAACAAAGCCGGTCTGGGTAAACCCAGCGACGCCTCCAACGGCGCGCTGGCTGTGGATCCTGTCTGTAAGTCACCGCTTCAAAACCACTCTGTCAGAATGGAAAAACACTGAAAAATGCTTTTATTTTGAAAAAGAAAAAAGAAAAATTACAGTGTATTTTTCCTTTTTGTGCTTTTGTGCAATACGTTTCTGTCACATTGTAAATTGTTGACCTCTTTTATGCCCTCTTTACTAGATTATAAGTTTTAAGAAATAGATGCCCCCATATACCATACATACCATATACCATGCTTTATTACTTAGAGAAGTGATTCTCAACCTTTTTCATATCAAGGACCCTAATTTAGTCCACATTAGAGCCACAGACCCCCATTTTAATGAGATTTTGTCTCTCTGACCCAAATCTGAGAATATTGTTATTGTCAGATATGATTTTGTCCAGAATCCCATATCTGTATTGTAGGTAGAGAGATAACAGAGAAACTATGATCAAAACAGTCATTCTTCTACATTCTCTAATTGTGTTAACTTCTTGTAAATTAAATAATGGTGAAGTTCAACTATTCATCAATTTGCTGGGGGCCCCCTCAAGGACCCCTGGTGGTCCACGGACCCCACGTTGAGAACCACTGACTTAGAGAAGTGCCTGCCTACTTGGGTTTGGGCGGTGCCTTAATTCTCCTCCACCTCTCCAGATCCCCCCGGCCCCCCCGCCTTCCCCAAGGTGGTCGACTCCACCAAGAGCTCCATCAGTCTGACCTGGACCAAGCCGGCGTACGACGGCGGCTGCGAGATCATCGGCTACCTGGTGGAGTGCAAGAGAGCGGAGGCCGAGGACTGGACCAAGTGCAACATTCCCAAGAAGCTCCAGGCCACCAAGTTCCTGGTGACGACCCTGATGGACAACACGGAGTACCAGTTCAGAGTCACCGCCGTCAACAAGATCGGATACAGCGAGCCCAGCGAGGTTCCTGGAAACCACATGCCCAAGGACATCCTCAGTACGTTCTCAACCTGCTGTTTTATCGCTTCATTTTGTTAAATTACCTCTTTGAGTGCATACAATCAGCCCAATCAAGTTTTTATTGTATAACTTATAACACTTATTGTAAGTCGCTTTGGACAAAAGCGTCTTACAATAAGTGTTATAAGTTGTCTAAGCAATCATTCAGAATATCTTCCCTCAACGTACTGTAGATATGGTATTATAGTAAAAAAAATAGTGAGTTAGTTGTTGAAGTAGCTACTGTCATTTGCTGGAGATTAGGGCCGGGTAAATATATTGATTTTTCTATTAATTGCTATTTTCATTTGGACAATCCAATATCGATTTTTAAAATCCAGACACTCTCCAGACACACTCTCTCGCTCTTTTAATCTATGCCTTTTTTCAGTGGATGTGTGCAGATATTTGTACCGGCTTCCCCTCCTCCAACTGTCAATGTTAAACAGCTTTTTAGTAATGCACCATATTATAGTAGTAGTAATAGTAATACGGTAGTAATAATACTAGAAAATTTCAGGAAATTTTGAGTGTGCCTGCTGCTTGGTGCGCATCTCCATCCCTCGCACACACACAAACACAAACAGTATGACAGTATTAAACAGTATTAACTGTCGACCTAGCCAATCACGGGCAGGTGTGACAATTTCTGCCCAGAGACCGAGTCACTAGTTGCTATGGATACAGGCCCTCCTGTGGCGGGAAACTTTGAACTAATGTTTCATTAGCACTCACAGTAAGCCAAGACTGTCCCCGAACAAATCCCTGTATCTCGAAAAGTAAAGCTCGCATCGAAAATGTTTTTTCACTTTGAGCGTCCCAAGACTTCACTGGCGACACTGATGTATGACATGTGTCTGTATGATTTAAACTAAAGGAGCTGTGATAAAATATAAATCACCTTCTTTTCTTCTTCTCACTCTGGGTTTGAGCGGTCAAATTGCATGGAAGTGGATGGGAGTGTTGGATGGCACTCCCTGCCCTTTCGGGCGATTTATTCAAAAACCGTGGGTCCTATTTCAATGGAAGTAACATTGGGTGAGAGAGGACAAAAATGCCTACAATTTGGTGTATAAATCTTGCTTGTAGAGTGGAAGCTGTGGGACTAAGATGATAATGTTTGGAAGATTTCTGATCAAACTTGAAGGCGTGGAGCTAGAGTGTGTGACGACATCACGTGCTCTAGGTCTGAACATTCCGCGCAATACACACCCATTAAAATCTGAAACTGTCCAAAAGTCGTATAAAACGTAATCTGTGATTGCGTAAAAACCGTAGTAGCTATTGAAAAGTGTCTTTAGACCAACAGAGTTCAAAGTCTTGTGACCCGTGTAAACTTTTAATCATGTTTCTGCGACAAAGTATGACCAAGTGGCGTGGCTCCAAAGAGGGGCCGATTTGATGAATTTCTGCGATTTTTTTTCCGATTCTCCATTCATTTCAATGGGCCGAAAATCGCACGTTTTCGCACTTTGTGCGAAAACTTTACGTACAATCTCTAAGAAAAGTCATAGCACTTGATTCCCGATCAAGGCGCACGTTTTGATGTATTTTGAGGGGTGTCGCAACAACGCCCCGAGACTAGTTACGCGCCGAAGTTTTGCAAGGAAGAATAATAATATTAAGTATGAGCAATAATAAGAGTGTGCTCCTTTGCATTGCAAAGCAGGCACACTAATTATTAACTCTCAGAGAATTTCTTTAATATCTATTGGTATTGTAACTGCAGTACCCGACTGAATCAATGTCGAATCAAATCAGGACCTTCTGAATGAAAACCTAATTGAATCAGGAGATCAGTGCTGTCAGATGAAACGACAGTACAGTACAGTACAGACAGTACAGACAGTACAGACAGTACAGACAGTACAGACAGTACAGTACAGACAGTACAGTACAGACAGTACAGTTGTAATCAGTGGACCTGTTGTCTCTCCTCCAGTTGCTCCAGAGGCAGAGCTGGACGCCGACCTGCGGAAGGCCTTGGTGCTGAGAGCCGGAGTCACCATGAGGCTCTACGTCCCCCTGAGAGGACGCCCCGCCCCCAAGGTCACCTGGACCAAGGTGGACGCCGTCCTGAAGGAGAGGCAGGGCCTGCTGATCAAGACGTCCGACTGGGACACGCTGCTGCTGGCCGAGAACGTCGACAGATACGACGCCGGAAAATACGTCCTGTCTCTGGAGAACAGCAGCGGCTCCAAGAGCTACACCATCGTGGTCAAGGTCCTCGGTAAGACGCCGTGTGCGAGGTGACGAGGCCAAAAGTTAAAATGAATCTGTGCTTTTAGAGCAGGGCTGAAACATATTGACAAAAAAATCTAATTGCAATTTAAACTGTGATTCATATCATTACAAGTTTTTCTTATCATGCATTTTTTTTAGAACTTTAAAATAGTTTAAAGAAAAGCAATTTTGTTAAAAGTGTGAGTTGTGAGTGTGCAGATTTACTGAGTTTGAGTCTGATAAAAGATTTAGATTCATGGACCAAAGATTACC